>NC_084622.1:2081130-2156258 GCF_033978795.1 Nerophis ophidion
ACATAATAGTGAGAGAGTCCAGTCCATAGTGGATCTAACATAATAGTGTGAGAGTCCAGTCCATAGTGGATCTAACATAATAGTGTGAGAGTCCAGTCCATAGTGGATCTAACATAATAGTGTGAGAGTCCAGTCCATAGTGGATCTAACATAATAGTGTGAGAGGCCAGTCCATAGTGGATCTAACATAATAGTGAGAGTCCAGTCCATAGTGGATCTAACATAATAGTGTGAGAGGCCAGTCCATAGTGGATCTAACATAATAGTGAGAGTCCATTCCATAGTGGATCTAACATAATAGTGTGAGAGTCCAGTCCATAGTGGATCTAACATAATAGTGTGAGAGTCCAGTCCATAGTGGATCTAACATAATAGTGTGAGAGTCCAGTCCATAGTGGATCTAACATAATAGTGTGAGAGTCCAGTCCATAGTGGATCTAACATAATAGTGAGAGTCCAGTCCATAGTGGATCTAACATAATAGTGTGAGAGTCCAGTCCATAGTGGATCTAACATAATAGTGAGAGTCCAGTCCATAGTGGATCTAACATAATAGTGTGAGAGTCCAGTCCATAGTGGATCTAACATAATAGTGTGAGAGTCCAGTCCATAGTGGATCTAACATAATAGTGTGAGAGTCCAGTCCATAGTGGATCTAACATAATAGTGAGAGTCCAGTCCATAGTGGATCTAACATAATAGTGTGAGAGTCCAGTCCATAGTGGATCTAACATAATAGTGAGAGTCCAGTCAATAGTGGATCCAACATAATAGTGTGAGAGTCCAGTCCATAGTGGATCTAACATAATAGTGTGAGAGTCCAGTCCATAGTGGATCTAACATAATAGTGAGAGTCCAGTCCATAGTGGATCTAACATAATAGTGTGAGAGTCCAGTCCATAATGGATCTAACATAATAGTGAGAGTCCATTCCATACTGGATCTAACATAATAGTGAGAGTCCAGTCCATAGTGGATCCAACATAATAGTGAGAGTCCAGTCCACAGTGGATCTAACATAATAGTCAGAGTCCAGTCCATAGTGGATCTAACATAATAGTGAGAGTCCAGTCCATAGTGGATCTAACATAATAGTGAGAGTCCAGTCCATAGTGGATCTAACATAATAGTGAGAGTCCAGTCCATAGTGGATCTAACATAATAGTGTGAGAGTCCAGTCCATAGTGGATCTAACATAATAGTGAGAGTCCAGACCATAGTGGATCTAACATAATAGTGTGAGAGTCCAGTCCATAGTGGATCTAACATAATAGTGTGAGAGTCCAGTCCATAGTGGATCTAACATAATAGTGCGAGTCCAGTCCATAGTGGATCTAACATAATAGTGTGAGAGTCCAGTCCATAGTGGATCTAACATAATAGTGAGAGTCCAGTCCATAGTGGATCTAACATAATAGTGTGAGAGTCCAGTCCATAGTGGATCTAACATAATAGTGTGAGAGTCCAGTCCATAGTGGATCTAACATAATAGTGAGAGGCCAGTCCATAGTGGATCTAACATAATAGTGAGAGTCCAGTCCATGGTGGATCTAACATAATAGTGTGAGAGTCCAGTCCATAGTGGATCTAACATAATAGTGAGAGTCCAGTCCATAGTAGATCCAACATAATAGTGAGAGTCCAGTCCACAGTGGATCTAACATAATAGTGAGAGTCCAGTCTATAGTGGATCTAACATAATAGTGAGAGTCCAGTCCTTAGTGGATCTAACATATTTGTGTGAGAGTCCAGTCCATAGTGGATCTAACATAATAGTGAGAGTCCAGTCCATAGTGGATCTAACATAATAGTGTGAGAGTCCAGTCCATAGTGGATCTAACATAATAGTGTGAGAGTCCAGTCCATAGTGGATCTAACATAATAGTGAGAGTCCAGTCCATAGTGGATCTAACATAATAGTGTGAGAGTCCAGTCCATAGTGGATCTAACATAATAGTGAGAGTCCAGTCCATAGTGGATCTAACATAATAGTGTGAGAGTCCAGTCCATAGTGGATCTAACATAATAGTGTGAGAGTCCAGTCCATAGTGGATCTAACATAATAGTGTGAGAGGCCAGTCCATAGTGGATCTAACATAATAGTGTGAGAGTCCAGTCCATAATGGATCTAACATAATAGTGAGAGTCCATTCCATACTGGATCTAACATAATAGTGAGAGTCCAGTCCATGGTGGATCTAACATAATAGTGTGAGAGTCCAGTCCATAGTGGATCTAACATAATAGTGAGAGTCCAGTCCATAGTGGATCCAACATAATAGTGAGAGTCCAGTCCACAGTGGATCTAACATAATAGTCAGAGTCCAGTCCATAGTGGATCTAACATAATAGTGGGAGTCAAGTCCATAGTGGATCTAACATAATAGTGAGAGTCCAGTCCATAGTGGATCTAACATAATAGTGAGAGTCCAGTCCATAGTGGATCTAACATAATAGTGAGAGTCCAGTCCATAATGGATCTAACATAATAGTGAGAGTCCAGTCCATAGTGGATCTAACATAATAATAAGAGTCCAGTCCATAGTGGATCTAACATAATAGTGAGAGTCCAGTCCATAGTGGATCTAACATAATAGTGAGAGTCCAGTCCATAGGGGATCTAACATAATAGTGAGAGTCCAGTCCATAGTGGATCCAACATAATAGTGAGAGTCCAGTCCATAGTGGATCTAACATAATAGTGAGAGTCCAGTCTCCAGCAGCAAGAGCTATTCGGACTGGGAAAACTTCAGATGTTTTTAGACACATTTACTAGGATAATCCTGGGAAATCCCTTATCTTTCTATTGTGTTGCTAGTGTTTTAGTGAGATTAAATAGCACCTGATAGTCGGAGGGGTGTTTACACGGGTGTCTTGAGGCCAATGTCTCAGGGAAGTCGATGAAAGCTGCATGGGTGGCGCAAGCTCAGCTGATCTCCGGCAAGATGCGACTTTTTACCACAATTTTGTCACGGAAACCTGCCGGTTGACAAGTGGTCGGGATCCATGTTTGCTCGATCGCTCTGATCCATAGTAAAGCTTCACCTCCGTGAATTTTAAACAAGGAATCACCGTGTGTTTGTGTGGCTTCCCAACTCCATCTTTCTACTGTGACTTCTCCATTATTAATTGAACAAATTGCAAAAGATTCAGCAACACAGATGTCCAAAATATTGTGTAATTGCGCGATGAAAAGAGACGACTTTTAGCCGCAAATGGTGCTGCGCTAATATGTCCCCTGCAACCCGGGACGTCATCATACCGTGACGTTTTCAACAAGAAACTCCTCTGGAAATTTAAAATTGTAATTTAGTAAACTAAAGCGGCCGTATTGGCATGTGTTGCAATGTTAATATTTCATCATTGATATATAAACTATCAGACTGTGTGGTCGCTAGTAGTGGCTTTCAGTAGGCCTTTTTAGACACAGGTGTAAAACAGGGATGTGTCATCGCTCCAACACTATTCTCCATTTTTGTTGCTGCTATCCTCCATCTCACAAACATACATCTGCCCCAGGGAGTCGAAATAATGTACAGAACCGACGGTCAACTCCTCAACATCAACCGTTTCAGGGCCAAAGGTCAAACCACCACCATATCCATCATGGAGCTGCAGTATGCAGACGATAATGCCCTCGTAGTCCCCTCAGAAGAAGACCTGCAGTGCACTCTGTCTGCTTTTGCGAAGGCATACAAACAGCTTGGTCTTGCCATCAATATAAAGCAGGGGTGCCCACACTTTTTCTGCAGGCGAGCTACTTTTCAATTGACCAACTCGAGGGGATCTACCTCATTTATATATGTCATTTATATTTATTTATTTATGAAAGAGACATTTTTGTCAACAAGTTAAATGTGTTTAATGATAATACAAGCATGTGTAACACATATAGATGTCTTTCTTTCACAAAGACAAGAATATAAGTTGGTGTATTACCTGATTCTGATGACTTGCATTGATTGGAATCAGACAGTAATGATGATAACGCCCACATTTTCAAATGGAGGAGAGTTGTCCTTTCTGTACAATACCACATGAAAGTGGTTGGTTTTTGGCATCTAATTAATCCAGCTTCCATACACTTTACAAGAAAAACATTGGCGGCAAATTCCGTAGCTTGCTTGATTGACATTCACGGCACCCGAGGGTCTTGTGAGATGAAGCTGGCTGCTGCCAGTTCATTATTATGAAAAAATGACAGAGAGGAAGGCGAGAAACACTTTTTATTTCAACAGACTTTCGCGCCGTCCCTTCCGTCAAAACTCTAAAGGCCGACTGCACATTTCCTATCTTCACAATAAAAGCCCTGCTTCATGCTGCCTGCGCTAACAAAATAAGAGTCTCGGAAAGCTGGCGTGCACAAGTGATGTGCACGCCAGCTTTCTGAGGGATCGCTTGTGCACGCCAGTTTTCCGAGACTCTGTATGCAATATATGATAGGGTCTATATCATACATTACACATCATATATCACACATCATATATCACACATCATGTATCACACATCATACATTACACATCATGTATCACACATCATGTATCACACATCATGTATCAAAAAATCATATATCACACATCATACATCACACATCATGTATCATACATCATATATCACACATCATGTATCACACATCATACATTACACATCATATATCACACATCATATATCACACATGTATCACACATCATGTATCACACATCATGTATCACACATCATGTATCAAAAAATCATATATCACACATCATACATCACACATCATGTATCACACATCATGTATCACACATCATATATCACACATCATGTATCACACATCATGTATCACACATCATGTATCACACATCATGTATCACACATCATATATCACACATCATATATCACACATCATGTATCACACATCATGTATCACACATCATTTATCACACATCATGTATCACACATCATATATCACACATCATGTATCACACATCATATTCACACATCGTATCACACATCATGTATCACACATCATGTATCAAACATCAAGTATCACACATCATATATCACACATCATATTCACACATCGTATCACACATCATGTATCACACATCATGTATCAAACATCAAGTATCACACATCATATATCACACATCATGTATCACACATCATACATAACACATCATGTATCACACATCATGTATCACACATCATGTATCACACATCATGTATCACACATCATACATCACACATCATGTATCACACATCATATATCACACATCATGTATCACACATCATGTATCACACATCATATATCACACATCATGTATCACACATTATGTATCACACATCATGTATCACACATCATACATTACACATCATGTATCACACATCATATATCACACATCATGTATCACACATTACGTATCACACATCATGTATCACACATCATATATCACACATCATGTATCACACATTATGTATCACACATCATGTATCACACATCATACATCACACATCATGTATCACACATCATATACCACACATCATGTATCACACATTACGTATCACACATCATGTATCACACATCATATATCACACATCATGTATCACACATTATGTATCACACATCATGTATCACACATCATATATCACACATCATGTATCACACATTATGTATCACACATCATGTATCACACATCATACATAACACATCATGTATCACACATCATGTATCACACATCATACATTACACATGTATCACACATTACGTATCACACATCATGTATCACACATCATATATCACACATCATGTATCACACATTATGTATCACACATTATGTATCACACATCATACATAACACATCATATATCACACATCATGTATCACACATTACGTATCACACATCATGTATCACACATGATATATCACACATCATGTATCACACATCATACATTACACATGTATCACACATCATTTATCACACATCATGTATCACACATCATGTATCACACATCATGTATCACACATCATGTATCACACATCATATATCACACATCATATATCATGTATGACCACATGGTGGCGATAGAGCGCAGTGGGCGAACTGCAGATGGGAACTACTTCAACATGAGAGGAATAAACATCAAACATCTTGTGGACTCAATTGATGACTTGTTTATTGCTGCAGACAAGCTGGCAGGTATGACAACAACAGGTATGTCACACCTGAGAGACATGGCACACACCAACAACAGGTATGTCACACCTGAGAGACATGGCACACCAACAACAGGTATGTCACACCTGAGAGACATGGCACACACCAACAACAGGTATGTCACACCTGAGAGACATGGCACACACCAACAACAGGTATGTCACACCTGAGAGACATGGCACACACCAACAACAGGTATGTCACACCTGAGAGACATGGCACACCAACAACAGGTATGTAACATTCGTATTTTGATCCAGATCATGAAGCAGTAGAACCCAAAATGCTCAATGGTTAAGACTGCTGCCTCTCACACAGTACTACTGGGTTCAAATCCACAAGATGGGAGGTCTTGTTTTTTGTTTCATCTCTATCATTGTTAAATGATTGCATTTGTATATGAGTGAAAATCATGTCTTGATGGAACCAGGATACCTCAATGGTCAACACTGTGAGCTTCAAATACGGGGGTACTGGGTTTGAATCCCAACTGGTTTGATATGTAACTTCAGTTCAAAATTGAGCTCCACCTCAATCGTATTTTACTGGGACAGATGTCACGATTCCATTAATGAATGAGCCAGACTACACTTCCAGCAAGACTCAGGATAGCTCAATGGTTAAGACTGCTACCTCTCATGCAGAACTACTGAGTTCAAATCCGTCGTTGGGAGGCGCTGGTATCTTGTTTTACCTTGATCATAGTTCACTGATTACATTTGTATATGAGTGAAAAACAAGTCTTAGTAGGACCTGTGATAGCTCAATGGTTAAGGCTGCTGCCTCTCACACAGTACTACTGGGTTCAAATCCACAAGATGGGAGGTTTTGTTTTTTGTTTCATCTCTATCATTGTTAAATGATTGCATTTGTATATGAGTGAAAATCATGTCTTGATGGAACCCAGAATACCTCAATGGTCAACACTGTGAGCTTCAAATATGGGGGTACTGGGTTTGAATCCCAATTGGTTTGATATGTAACTTCAGTTCAAAATTGAGCTCCACCTCAATCGTAGTTTACTGGGACAGATGTCACGATTCCATTAATGAATGAGCCAGACTACACTTAAAACAAGACTCAGGGTAGCTCAATGGTTAAGACTGCTGCCTCTCATGCAGAACTACTGGGTTCAAATCCATTGTTAGGAGGCGTTAGTTTATTGTTTTGCCTTGATCATAGTTCACTGATTACATTTGTATATGAGTGAAAAACAATACTTGGTGGGACCTGGGATAGCTCAATGGTTAAGACTGCTACCTCACACGCAGTACTACTGGGTTCAAATCCACATCCGGGAAGTTCTTGTTCTTTGTTTTGCTTGATCATAGTTCACTGATTACATTTGTATATGAGCGAAAACCAAAAATTTGTTGGGACCCAGGATAGCTCAATGGTCAACACTGTGGGCTCCTAATACAGGAGTAGTGAGTTCAAATCCCATACATGGAATCAGTAATTTGGCAGTATGGCGTCAAGACGACATACATTGTGGGCTGTTTCTTCTCCCCCACACAGAGTAATGTTATGTGCTAGTTGTTTGACTAACATATAGTTGAAAAATTAAGTCAACACTAAAGATAATAATAATCCAAAATAAATTGTCAAATAGTCAATGATGACACCTCAGGGGTTACCTGTGTGTGTGTGAGAATGAGTGTGCGTGTGTGCGAGTGAGCGTAACTCCTGAGGTGGGTGGGAATAGGATAAATAAAGAGCGTTGACCAATGAGCTCTCCTGGGTACAAATAAAATAAAATAGGTTAATTGTAATTGGATAAAAGTAAATTAAATTATTATTTTAACATTACATGAGAGAAATGACACAGTTACAATATTTGTCAACTTGCAGCCTCCAGCTGATCTTTTAAATTACACATCGACCCAAGCAGGAGTCGAACCCCACACTCTTCAACCTGCGTCAATAGTCTTAACCACTGGGCTATCCTGGGTCTTGTTGAGACAATTTTTTTTCATACACAAATGTAATCGAGGACTGTGGCCCAGTAAAGTTTGATGAGATAGAACAAAATACACTCAACCTGAGTGGGATTTGAACCCGGTAGTTTTCATTCCGAGTCAGATGACTTAACCCCTGGTCTATCCTGGGTCTTGTGAAGAAAAGATTGTTTTCTATACACAAATGTTATCGAGGACTCCTGGCTCAGTAAAGTATGACAAGCTTAAACAAAATTTTGTCAACATGAGTGGGATTCGAACCCAGTACCTGTCATTCAGAGTCAGGAGTCTTAACCACAGGGCTATCCTGGGTCTTGATCAGATATTTTTTTTTCATACACAAATGTAATCGAGGACTGATGGCCCAGTAAAGTTTGATGAGGTAGAACAAAATACGGTCAACCTGAGTGGGACTTGAACCCAGTACTTTTCATTCCGAGTCAGATGTCTTAACACCTGGTCTATCCTGGGTCTTGTGAAGAGAAGATTGTGTTCTATACGCAAATGTAATCGAGGACTCCTGGCTCAGTAAAGTATGATAAGCTTAAACTAAATTTTGTCAACATGAGTGGGATTTGAACCCAGTACCTGTCATTCAGAGTCAGCGGTCTTAACCACTGAGCTATCCCTGGTCCTGTGAGAGATGGATTTATTTCCATACACAAATGTTATCTACGACCCCTGACTCACTGAAGTAAGATGAGGTGGAAAAAAATACTGCCGACCGGAGTGGGGTTTGAACTCTGTACAATTTGTTCTCATGCAACAGTCTTAACCACTGGGCTACTTTCAGTCTTGTAAAGGTAGGATTTTAGTCCATACACAAATGTAATCAACGACTCCCGGCCTTAGTAAAGTATGATGAGGTAAAAAAAAAATACTATCAACCAGAGTGGGTTTGGAACTCAGTACTTTTCATTCAAAGTCAGCAGTCTTAACCCCTAGTCTACCCTGGGTCTTGTGACAATAAGATTGTGTTCCATACATAAATGTTATCGAGGACTCCTGGCTCTGTAAAGTATAATGAAGTTGGGAATGGGTGAAAAAAATAGAAGATTAAAATAAATTAAAATATACTGAAAAAAATGGTCTAAGCCTGGGCCCTGGAGAAGGGGTCCAGACTTAGGCCAAGGGAAAAAATAACAACTTATAGCCATAGTACACATCCCTCTCACATGTGTGTAAGAGGTAAACATCAAAGAAGACAAAGGACATTAAAGACATTAAAGCAGCGGCTACAAGCAGACACTTCTACATACAGCTATGAATAACAACTAAAAGAAACATATACACTGTGGTGGCCTCTGCGGTGTTCCACGCCATCGTCCACTGGGGTGGAGGGAGCATGGCCAGAGATAGGAGCAGACCCAACAAAGTAACCAAGAGAACTGACTCCACTCTCAGCCGCCAACCAACTCTTGGCCAGTGTCCAGTCCGCATGGATGAGCGAGGATACGTCCAAGGAGACTGAGGTGTCTGACACCTGCTCACCCAGCCAAGACACCGCGAAGCCTCTCCGTCCCAGCGCTCAGAGCTAGCTCCGCAGCCCTGTCCCCTCATCCACATCTCCTCCAGTCCCTCCAAACCGACTCCGGTGTGGCAGAGACCCAGCAGCTGGTCTCCATGGTCAAAAGGCTCCCGGGAGGCAGATCCAGAATAGACTACAGACTGTGGTGAAGTAGGCCGGCTACGTCGCTTGAAGAAACTTAGAATTTTGGGTTGTGTTTTCCGCTCCATATATACGATAAATATCTCAATAGATTTTAGGTTCAAAGAACTATGAAGTTGTTGCAGGTATGACCACATGGTGGCGATAGTTTCAAAGAACTATGAAGTTGTTGCAGGTATGACCACATGGTGGCGATAGTTTCAACAAACTATGAAGTTGTTGCAGGTATGACCACATGGTGGCGATAGTTTTAAAGAACTATGAAGTTGTTGCAGATATGACCACATGGTGGCGATAGTTTCAACAAACTATGAAGTTGTTGCAGGTGTGACCACATGGTGGCGATAGTTTCAAAGAACTATGAAGTTGTTGCAGATATGACCACATGGTGGCGATAGTTTCAACAAACTATGAAGTTGTTGCAGGTATGACCACATGGTGGCGATAGTTTCAAAGAACTATGAAGTTGTTGCAGGTATGACCACATGGTGGCGATAGTTTCAAAGAACTATGGAGTTGTTGCAGGTATGACCACATGGTGGCGATAGTTTCAAAGAACTATGAAGTTATTGCAGGTATGACCACATGGTGGCGATAGTTTCAAAGAACTATGAAGTTGTTGCAGGTATGACCACGTGGTGGCGATAGTTTCAAAGAACTATGAAGTTGTTGCAGGTATGACCACGTGGTGGCGATAGTTTCAAAGAACTATGAAGTTGTTGCAGGTATGACCACGTGGTGGCGATAGTTTCAAAGAACTATGAAGTTGTTGCAGGTATGACCACGTGGTGGCGATAGTTTCAAAGAACTATGAAGTTGTTGCAGGTATGACCACGTGGTGGCGATAGTTTCAAAGAACTATGAAGTTGTTGCAGGTATGACCACGTGGTGGCGATAGTTTCAAAGAACTATGAAGTTGTTGCAGGTATGACCACGTGGTGGCGATAGCTTTAAAGAATTATGAAGTTGTTGCAGGTATGACCACATGGTGGCGATAGTTTCAACAAACTATGAAGTTGTTGCAGGTATGACCACATGGTGGCGATAGTTTTAAAGAACTATGAAGTTGTTGCAGATATGACCACATGGTGGCGATAGTTTCAACAAACTATGAAGTTGTTGCAGGTGTGACCACATGGTGGCGATAGTTTCAAAGAACTATGAAGTTGTTGCAGATATGACCACATGGTGGCGATAGTTTCAACAAACTATGAAGTTGTTGCAGGTATGACCACATGGTGGCGATAGTTTCAAAGAACTATGAAGTTGTTGCAGGTATGACCACATGGTGGCGATAGTTTCAAAGAACTATGAAGTTGTTGCAGGTATGACAACGTGGTGGCGATAGTTTCAAAGAACTATGAAGTTGTTGCAGGTATGACCACATGGTGGCGATAGTTTCAAAGAACTATGAAGTTGTTGCAGGTAGGACCACGTGGTGGCGATAGTTTCAAAGAACTATGAAGTTGTTGCAGGTATGACCACATGGTGGCGATAGTTTCAAAGAACTATGAAGTTGTTGCAGGTATGACCACATGGTGGCGATAGTTTCAAAGAACTATGAAGTTGTTGCAGGTATGACCACATGGTGGCGATAGTTTCAAAGAACTATGAAGTTGTTGCAGGTATGACCACGTGGTGGCGATAGTTTCAAAGAACTATGAAGTTTTTGCAGGTATGACCACATGATGGCGATAGTTTCAACAAACTATGAAGTTGTTGCAGGTATGACCACATGGTGGCGATAGTTTCAAAGAACTATGAAGTTGTTGCAGGTATGACCACATGGTGACGATAGTTTCAACAAACTATGAAGTTGTTGCAGGTATGACCACATGGTGGCGATAGTTTCAACAAACTATGAAGTTGTTGCAGGTATGACAACGTTGTGGCGATAGTTTCAAAGAACTATGAAGTTGTTGCAGGTATGACCACATGGTGGCGATAGTTTCAAAGAACTATGAAGTTGTTGCAGGTATGACCACGTGGTGGCGATAGTTTCAACAAACTATGAAGTTGTTGCAGGTATGACCACATGGTGGCGATAGTTTCAAAGAACTATGAAGTTGTTGCAGGTATGACCACATGGTGGCGATAGTTTCAAAGAACTATGAAGTTGTTGCAGGTATGACCACATGGTGGCGATAGTTTCAAAGAACTATGAAGTTGTTGCAGGTATGACCACGTGGTGGCGATAGTTTCAAAGAACTATGAAGTTGTTGCACGTATGACCACATGGTGGCGATAGTTTCAAAGAACTATGAAGTTGTTGCAGGTATGACCACATGGTGGCGATAGTTTCAAAGAACTATGAAGTTGTTGCAGGTAGGACCACATGGTGGCGATAGTTTCAAAGAACTATGAAGGTGTTGCAGGTATGACCACGTGGTAGCGATAGTTTCAAAGAACTATGAAGTTGTTGCAGGTATGACCACATGGTGGCGATAGTTTCAAAGAACTATGAAGTTGTTGCAGGTATGACCACATGGTGGCGATAGTTTCAACGAACTATGAAGTTGTTGCAGGTATGACCACATGGTGGCGATAGTTTCAAAGAACTATGAAGTTGTTGCAGGTATGACCACGTGGTGGCGATAGTTTCAAAGAACTATGAAGTTGTTGCATCTATGACCACGTGGTGGTGATAGTTTCAAAGAACTATGAAGTTGTTGCGGGTATGACCACGTGGTGGCGATAGTTTCAAAGAACTATGAAGTTGTTGCAGGTATGACCACATGGTGGCGATAGTTTCAAAGAACTATGAAGTTATTGCAGGTATGACCACATGGTGGCGATAGTTTCAAAGAACTATGAAGTTGTTGCAGGTATGACCACATGGTGGCGATAGTTTCAAAGAACTATGAAGTTATTGCAGGTATGACCACATGGTGGCGATAGTTTCAAAGAACTATGAAGTTGTTGCAGGTATGACCACATGGTGGCGATAGTTTCAAAGAACTATGAAGTTGTTGCAGGTATGACCACATGGTGGCGATAGTTTCAAAGAACTATGAAGTGGTTGCAGGTATGACCACATGGTGGCGATAGTTTCAAAGAACTATGAAGTTGTTGCAGGTATGACCACATGGTGGCGATAGTTTCAAAGAACTATGAAGTTTTTGCAGGTATGACCACATGGTGGCGATAGTTTCAAAGAAATATGAAGTTGTTGCAGGTATGACCACATGGTGGCGATAGTATCAAAGAACTATGAAGTTGTTGCAGGTATGACCACATGGTGGCGATAGTATCAAAGAACTATGAAGTTGTTGCAGGTATGACCACATGGTGGCGATAGTTTCAAAGAAATCTGAAGTTGTTGCAGGTATGACCACATGGTGGCGATAGTTTCAAAGAACTATGAAGTTGTTGCAGGTATGACCACATGGTGGCGATAGTTTCAAAGAACTATGAAGTTATTGCAGGTATGACCACATGGTGGCGATAGTTTCAAAGAACTATGAAGTTGTTGCAGGTAGGACCACATGGTGGCGATAGTTTCAAAGAACTATGAAGTTGTTGCAGGTATGACCACATGGTGGCGATAGTTTCAAAGAACTATGAAGTTATTGCAGGTATGACCACATGGTGGCGATAGTTTCAAAGAACTATGAAGTTGTTGCAGGTATGACCACATGGTGGCGATAGTTTCAAAGAACTATGAAGTTATTGCAGGTATGACCACATGGTGGCGATAGTTTCAAAGAACTATGAAGTTGTTGCAGGTATGACCACATGGTGGCGATAGTTTCAAAGAAATATGAAGTTGTTGCAGGTATGACCACATGGTGGCGATAGTTTCAAAGAAATCTGAAGTTGTTGCAGGTATGACCACATGGTGGCGATAGTTTCAAAGAACTATGAAGTTGTTGCAGGTATGACCACATGGTGGCGATAGAGCACAGTGGGCGAACTGCAGATGGGAATTACTTCAACATGAGACGAATAAACATCAAACATCTTGTGGACTCAATTGATGACTTGTTTATTGCTGCAGACAAGCTGGCAGGTATGACAACAACAGGTATGTCACACCTGAGAGACATGGCACACACCAACAACAGGTATGTCACACCTGAGAGACATGGCACACACCAACAACAGGTATGTCACACCTGAGAGACATGGCACACACCAACTACTCAACAACAGGTATGTAACATTCGTATTTTGATCCAGATCATGAAGCAGTAGAACCCAAATTGCTCAATGGTTAAGGCTGCTGCCTCTCACACAGTACTACTGGGTTCAAATCCACAAGATGGGAGGTCTTGTTTTTTTGTTTCATCTCTATCATTGTTAAATGATTGCATTTTTATATGAGTGAAAATCATGTCTTGATGGAACCCGGGATACCTCAATGGTCAACAATGTGAGCTTCAAATACGGGGGTACTGGGTTTGAATCCCAATTGGTTTGATATGTAACTTCAGTTCAAAATTGAGCTCCACTTCAATCGTAGTTTACTGGGACAGATGTCACGATTCCATTAATGAATGAGCCAGACTACACTTCCAGCAAGACTCAGGATAGCAAAATGGTTAAGACTGCTACCTCTCATGCAGAACTACTGGGTTCAAATCCATCGTTGGGAGGCGCTGGTTTCTTGTTTTGCCTTGATCATAGTTCACTGATTACATTTGTATATGAGTGAAAAACAAATCTTAGTAGGACCTGTGATAGCTCAATGGTTAAGACTGCTGCCTCTCACACAGTACTACTGGGTTCAGATCCACAAGAATCGAGGTTTTGTTTTTTGTTTCATCTCTATCATTGTTAAATGATTGCATTTGTATATGAGTGAAAATCGTGTCTTGATGGAACCCAGGATACCTCAATGGTCAACACTGTGAGCTTCAAATATGGGGGTACTGGGTTTGAATCCCAATTGGTTTGATATGTAACTTCAGTTCAAAATTGAGCTGCACCTCAATCGTAGTTTACTGGGACAGATGTCACGATTCCATTAATGAATGAGCCAGACAACACCTACAACAAGACTCAGGATAGCTCAATGGTTAAGACTGCTGCCTCTCATGCAGAACTACTGGGTTCAAATCCATTGTTAGGAGGCATTAGTTTATTGTTTGCCTTGATCATAGTTCACTGATTACATTTGTATATGAGTGAAAAACAATACTTGGTGGGACCTGGGATAGCTCAATGGTTAAGACTGCTACCTCACACGCAGTACTACTGGGTTCAAATCCACATCCGGGAAGTTCTTGTTCTTTGTTTTGCCTGATCATAGTTCACTGATAGCATTTGTATATGAGCGAAAACCAAACTTTGTTGGGACCCAGGATAGCTCAATGGTCAACACTGTGGGCTCCTAATACAGGAGTAGTGAGTTCAAATCCCATACATGGAATCAGTAATTTGGCAGTATGGCGTCAAGACGACATACATTGTGGGCTGTTTCTTCTCCCCCACACAGAGTAATGTTATGTGCTAGTTGTTTGACTAACATATAGTTGAAAAATTAAGTCAACACTAAAGATAATAATAATCCAAAATAAATTGTCAAATAGTCAATGATGACACCTCAGGGGTTACCTGTGTGTGTGTGTGTGTGTGTGTGTGTGTGAGAATGAGTGTGCGTGTGTGTGTGTAGGAGTGTGTGCGAGTGAGCGTAACTCCTGAGGTGGGTGGGAATAGGATAAATAAAGAGCGTTGACCAATGAGCTCTCCTGGGTACAAATAAAATAAAATAGGTTAATTGTAATTGGATAAAAAAAAAGTAAATTAAATTATTATTTTAACATTACATGAGAGAAATGACACAGTTACAATATTTGTCAACTTGCAGCCTCCAGCTGATCTTTTAAATTACACATCGACCCAAGCAGGAGTCGAACCCCACACTCTTCAACCTGAGTCAATAGTCTTAACCACTGGGCTATCCTGGGTCTTGATGAGACAATTTTTTTTCATACACAAATGTAATCGAGGACTGTGGCCCAGTAAAGTTTGATGAGATAGAACAAAATACACTCAACCTGAGTGGGATTTGAACCCGGTAGTTTTCATTCCGAGTCAGATGTCTTAACCCCTGGTCTATCCTGGGTCTTGTGAAGAGAAGATTGTTTTCTATACACAAATGTTATCGAGGACTCCTGGCTCAGTAAAGTATGACAAGCTTAAACAAAATGTTGTCAACATGAGTGGGATTCGAACCCAGTACCTGTCATTCAGAGTCAGGAGTCTTAACCACTGGGCTATCCTGGGTCTTGATCAGATACTTTTTTTTTCATACACAAATGTAATCGAGGACTGATGGCCCAGTAAAGTTTGATGAGGTAGAACAAAATACGGTCAACCTGAGTGGGACTTGAACCCAGTACTTTTCATTCCGAGTCAGATGTCTTAACACCTGGTCTATCCTGGGTCTTGTGAAGAGGAGATTGTGTTCTATACACAAATGTAATCGAGGACTCCTGGCTCAGTAAAGTATGATAAGCTTAAACTAAATTTTGTCAACATGAGTGGGATTTGAACCCAATACCTGTAATTCAGAGTCAGCGGTCTTAACCACTGAGCTATCCCTGGTCCTGTGATAGATGGATTTATTTCCATACACAAATGTTATCTACGACCCCTGACTCACTGAAGTAAGATGAGGTGGAAAAAATACTGCCGACCGGAGTAGGGTTTGAACTCTGTACAATTTGTTCTCATGCAACAGTCTTAACCACTGGGCTACTTTCAGTCTTGTAAAGGTAGGATTTTAGTCCATACACAAATGTAATCAACGACTCCCGGCCTTAGTAAAGTATGATGAGGTAAAAAAAAAATACTATCAACCAGAGTGGGTTTGGAACTCAGTACTTTTCATTCAAAGTCTGCAGTCTTAACCCCTAGTCTACCCTGGGTCTTGTGACAATAAGATTGTGTTCCATACATAAATGTTATCGAGGACTCCTGGCTCTGTAAAGTATAATGAAGTTGGGAATGGGTGAAAAAAATAGAAGATTAAAATAAAATAAAATATACTGAAAAAAATGGTCTAAGCCTGGGCCCTGGAGAAGGGGTCCAGACTTAGGCCAAGGGAAAAAATAACAACTTATAGCCATAGTACACATCCCTCTCACATGTGTGTAAGAGGTAAACATCAAAGAAGACAAAGGTCATTAAAGACATTAAAGCAGCGGCTACAACCAGACACTTCTACATACAGCTATGAATAACAACTAAAAGAAACATATACACTGTGGTGGCCTCTGCGGTGTTCCACGCCATCGTCCACTGGGGTGGAGGGAGCATGGCCAGAAACAGGAGCAGACCCAACAAAGCAACCAAGAGAACTGACTCCACTCTCAGCCCCCAACCAACTCTTGGCCAGTTTCCAGTCCGCATGGATGAGCGAGGATACGTCCAAGGAGACTGAGGTGTCTGACACCTGCTCACCCAGCCAAGACACCGCGAAGCCTCTCCGTCCCAGCGCTCAGAGCTAGCTCCGCAGCCCTGTCCCCTCATCCGCATCTCCTCCAGTCCCTCCAAACCGACTCCGGTGTGGCAGAGACCCAGCAGCTGGTCTCCATGGTCAAAAGGCTCCCGGGAGGCAGATCCAGAATAGACTACAGACTGTGGTGAAGTAGGCCGGCTACGTCGCTTGAAGAAACTTAGAATTTTGGGTTGTGTTTTCCGCTCCATATATACGATAAATATCTCAATAGATTTTAGGTTCAAAGAACTATGAAGTTGTTGCAGGTATGACCACATGGTGGCGATAGTTTCAAAGAACTATGAAGTTGTTGCAGGTATGACCACATGGTGGCGATAGCTTTAAAGAACTATGAAGTTGTTGCAGGTATGACCACATGGTGGCGATAGTTTCAACAAACTATGAAGTTGTTGCAGGTATGACCACATGGTGGCGATAGTTTTAAAGAACTATGAAGTTGTTGCAGATATGACCACATGGTGGCGATAGTTTCAACAAACTATGAAGTTGTTGCAGGTGTGACCACATGGTGGCGATAGTTTCAAAGAACTATGAAGTTGTTGCAGATATGACCACATGGTGGCGATAGTTTCAACAAACTATGAAGTTGTTGCAGGTATGACCACATGGTGGCGATAGTTTCAAAGAACTATGAAGTTGTTGCAGGTATGACCACATGGTGGCGATAGTTTCAAAGAACTATGAAGTTGTTGCAGGTATGACAACGTGGTGGCGATAGTTTCAAAGAACTATGAAGTTGTTGCAGGTATGACCACATGGTGGCGATAGTTTCAAAGAACTATGAAGTTGTTGCAGGTATGACCACGTGGTGGCGATAGTTTCAAAGAACTATGAAGTTGTTGCAGGTATGACCACGTGGTGGCGATAGTTTCAAAGAACTATGAAGTTGTTGCAGGTATGACCACATGGTGGCGATAGTTTCAAAGAACTATGAAGTTGTTGCAGGTATGACCACATGGTGGCGATAGTTTCAAAGAACTATGAAGTTGTTGCAGGTATGACCACATGGTGGCGATAGTTTCAAAGAACTATGAAGTTGTTGCAGGTATGACCACGTGGTGGCGATAGTTTCAAAGAACTATGAAGTTGTTGCAGGTATGACCACGTGGTGGTGATAGTTTCAAAGAACTATGAAGTTGTTGCAGGTATGACCACATGGTGGCGATAGTTTCAAAGAACTATGAAGTTGTTGCAGGTATGACCACATGGTGGTGATAGTTTCAAAGAACTATGAAGTTGTTGCAGGTATGACCACGTGGTGGCGATAGTTTCAAAGAACTATGAAGTTGTTGCAGGTATGACCACGTGGTGGCGATAGTTTCAAAGAACTATGAAGTTGTTGCAGGTATGACAACGTGGTGGCGATAGTTTCAAAGAACTGTGAAGTTGTTGCAGGTATGACCACATGGTGGCGATAGTTTCAAAGAACTATGAAGTTGTTGCAGGTATGACCACATGGTGGCGATAGTTTCAAAGAACTATGAAGTTGTTGCAGGTATGACCACGTGGTGGCGATAGTTTCAAAGAACTATGAAGTTGTTGCAGGTATGACCACGTGGTGGCGATAGTTTCAAAGAACTATGAAGTTGTTGCAGGTATGACCACGTGGTGGCGATAGTTTCAAAGAACTATGAAGTTGTTGCAGGTATTCCACCCTTTGGGCCTGCCCGGACTGTGCTGGAAGGCCTCGAGTCAGAGGATGCGTGTGAAGACAAGAAAGCTGTAAAAAAGGAGATCCATAACAAAAAGGTCAAATAAGTACAAACAAGTATTTTACCTCGATTATTAACAGTTTGGTTTTGCCCAAAAATGTTAAGGGAGCCAAAAAGGACAAAATGGAAGAGGAGAATACAGACCTGCTCAGACTTTGCCACACAGTACCGCTGGAGGTGGTGAACTTAGGTAAGAATCCATATTTCAAGGTTGATCGGGGGGGGGGGAAGACAACGACACAAAGGTGCTCCTCTTATTTCGACTTTTTGTTTATGGAGGTGGGAAAAGTTACGATCCAGAGAAGAAAGACTACCCAGGTTTTGAGGCCTGGTTGCAGTGTTACTATGTGGATGGAATGAAGTCTGTACGCGACCACAATGGCAGGACTATGTGGTTCAAAGTATGCAAACACATTTTCATACGTAACAACTATATTTGTAGCATGTATTGACTAATATAAAATGGTGTCATTTCAGGGCGATCCAGGTCCTATGGCTCCTAAAGGTAAACGCCAGAAAAAATAGTTGAGATACCATTACACATAAGAGAAAGCTTAGTGTGTCTTTATCTTTTCTCACACACCAGAATCAAAGTCTCCAAAGGCCAAAAAGAGAAAAGATACAGATGCAGACCATGATTACCCCCGCAAGAAAAAGGTATATTCAGTAGGTAATCACCACCAGCACATAGAAATCTAACCCCATTGTGGCTGTACTTCAGGTGTCCAGGAAACACAACTCTGACAGCACAGTGAAGAAAAAAGCAGCCAAAAAGCCCACAAAAGCAGCAAAGGAAGAAGAAAATGGACCTCAAGAAGAAGCCACACCCAGAAGAAGATCAGCAAACACACCTCAGCAAGAACCGAAATCCACGTCAGGCAGGAGGAAAAAAAACAATACAGAGCCGGCTGCAGGTCTGATTCTAATAATACTCCCATTTTCTGAAAATATTAAGAGCCTGATCTTTGAGGATCCAATTCCCACACACTTATCTGTGTGCGCAAACTATAAAATTGCATGTACTGTTGGTGGACGTGTTGTATGTGATCTACTTTGTGCAATTGATAGCTGCAAAAGTGGCGCAGATCACCCTATTTTTGTGTACTAGAAGCATTATGTGCCCTTGGAAACACTTCTTTCCCTCTACATTCATGTTATTATGCTCTCCACACTGGAGGGGGGCTTATATTAGATTATAGCACATATCGATCATCTAACACCTTTTCTGCAATATAGAATCACAATATGTATACTATTTGCAGCAGGGATGATCAAACTGCATATTGCAAGACATTTTTTTAGGAGTTATACTAAATACAAAAAAAAAAAAAAACGCAACGCTTTTGTTCTTGTTCCCAATTTAAATGAACTCAAAGATCGAAAACTTTGACTATAAACACAAAATACCTGTTCCTCTCAAATATTGTTCACAAATCTGTATACATTTGTTAGTCAGCATTTTTTCTTTGCCAAGATAATCCATCCCACCTGACAGGTGTGCCTTGAGCTGTCCAAAATAAAAGGCCACTGTGAAATGTGCAGTTTTATCACACAACACAATGCTTCAGATGTCGCAAGTTTCGAGGGAGCGTGCAGTAGGCATGCTGACTGCAGCAATGTCCACCAGAGCTGTTGCCCGTCAATTAAATGTTTATTTCTCCACCATAAGAATATAATAGAATAGAAAGTACTTTATTGATCCCTGGGGGAAATTCAGCACCACAGTTCGCTCACAATAAACAATGATAATAATAAATAATATAATATATATGAATAATATAAATATATTCTACATTTAAGTGCAGTCAAGGAACATATGCATTATACAGTCTGATGGCTGTCGGTGTGAAGGACCTCCGGTGTTGTTCCGTGTTGCATTTAGGGAGTCTGAGCCTTCCACTGAACGTGCTCATTCTCTCTGCAAGGTCCGAGTGTAGTGGGTGGGAGGTGTTGTCCATAATGGCTAGGAGTTTTGCTAGACTTCTCCTCTCTGACACCACCGCCAGAGAGTCCAGCTCCACTCCCATCTCGTTACTGGCCTTCTCTACCAACTTGTCCAGTCTGTTTGCGTCCCTCACTCTCAGCCCGCTGCCCCAGCAGGCCACGGCGTACAAGAGGGCGCTCGCCACCACCGACTCGTAGAACATCTTCAACATCTTTGTACAGATGTTGAAGGATCCTAGCCTCCAAAGGAAATATAGATTCGGCTCTGTCCTTTCTTGTAGAGGGCCTCAATTTGTTTTGGCCCATTCAGCTTGTTGTCCATGTGTACTCCGAGGTATTTATAATCCTCAAACATGTCCACATCCACCCCCTTGATGGAAACAGGGGTCACTGAAGTACTCCTCCTCCTTCCCAGGTCCACAACCAGCTCCTTGGTCTCCGTAACATTGAGCTGGAGGTGGTTCTTTCCACACCATGTGACAAAGTCCTCCACCAGTGTCCTGTATTCCTCGTCATCACCATCCTCAATACACCCCACTATCGCAGAGTCATCAGAAAACTTCTGAAGGTGGCAGGACTCTGACTGATAGTGGAAATGGGTGGTGTAAATGGTGAAGAGGAAGGGGGAAGAGTACTGTAGCCTCCGGGGCCCCGGTGTTGCCGACCAGCCTGTCAGACACACAGTCCTGCAGTCGCACATACTGTGGCCTGTCAGTCAGGTAATCTACAACCCAGGACACCAAGGGGGCCTCCACCTGCATCTTCTCCAACTTCACACCCAGTAGCCCAGGCCGTTTAGTATAAGCCGCCTCCAAAGGTGTTTCAGAGAATTTGGCAATACATCCAACTGGCCTCACAGCCGCAGACCATATGTAACCACACAAGCCATGATTGGCTGAGACCTGCCACCCGGACAGCTGCTGCAACAATTGGTTTGCTTAACCATAGCATTTCTGCACAAACTGTAAGAAACTACCATGAATTGATTAACGTGGACCCCGACTTAAACAAGTTGAAAAACGTATTGGGGTGTTACCAATTAGTGGTCAATTGTACGGAATATGTACTGAACTGTGCAATCTACTAATAAAAGTATCAATCAATCAATCTGTCTCAGGAAAGCTCATCTGCATGCTCGTGGTCCTCATTGGGGTCTCGACCTAGCTGCAGTTTGTCTTCTTAACCAACTTGAGTGGGTAAATGCTCACACTCAATGGCGTCTGGCACAATACAGAGGTTTTGGTATGTTATTATTGACAGCGAACCCATGTGCATTTTATTGATGGCATTTTCCATGCGCAGAGATACCATGACGAGACCCTGAGCCCCATTGTTGTACTAATCACCCGAGGCCATCACCTTTATAAATAACATTTACTAACTCATGTTGCAAGGATCTGGAAGCTAAAAACATCCCAGTTCTTGCATCACCAGCATACTCACCGGACATGTCACCCAGTAAGCATGTTTGAGATAATGTGGATCGGCATACAACAGTGTGTTACAGTTCTTGTCATAATCTCCCTAATAAAGCCAAACTGCACATTTCAGAGTGGCCTTTTAACGTGGGCAGCCTAAGGCACACCTGTGCAATAATCATGCTGTTCAATCAGCATTTTGATATGCCACACCTGTGAGGTGGGATGGATCATCTTGGCAAATAAGAAATGCTCACTAACACAGGTTTGTAAGCAATTTTTGAGAGGAATATATATTTTGTGTATCGTAAAAGTTTCAGATCTTTAAGTTCAATTCATGATAAATGGGAGCAAAAACAAAAGTGTTGCTTTATATATTTGTTCAATACCATATTTTTCGGAGTATAAGTCGCACCTGCCGAAAATGCATAATAAAGAAGGAGAAAAAACATACAAGTCGCACTGGAGTATAAGTCGCATTATTGGGGGGAAATTTATTTGATAAAAGCCAACAGCAAGAATAGACATTTGAAAGGCAATTTAAAATAAATCAAGAATAGTGAACAACAGGCTGAATAAGTGTAGGTTATACGAGGCATAAATAAGCAACTGCTATGTTAACCTAACATATTATGGTAAGAGTCATTCAAATAACTATAACATATAGAACATGCTATACCTTTACCAAACTATCTCTCACTCCTAATCCATAAATCCCATGAAATCTTATACGTCTAGTCTCTTACGTGAATGAGCTAAATAATATTATTTGATATTTTACAGTAATGTGTTAATAATTTCACACATAAGTTGCTCCTGAGTATAAGTCGCAAACTATGAAAAAAAAACTGCTACTTATAGTCCGAAAAAATAGGGTGTGTTCCAACTATCGTGGGATCACACTCCTCAGCCTTCCCGGTAAGGTTTATTCAGGTGTACTGGAGAGGAGGCTACGCCGGATAGTCGAACCTCGGATTCAGGAGGAACAGTGTGGTTTTCATCCTGGTCGTGGAACTGTGGACCAGCTCTATACTCTCGGCAGGGTTCTTGAGGGTGCATGGGAGTTAGCCCAACCAGTCTACATGTGCTTTGTGGACTTGGAGAAGGCATTCGACCGTGTCCCTCGGGAAGTCCTGTGGGGAGTGCTCAGAGAGTATGGGGCATCGGACTGTCTTATTGTGGCGGTCCCCTCCCTGTATGATCAGTGTCAGAACTTGGTCCGCATTGCCAGGAGTAAGTCGAACACATTTCCAGTGAGGGTTGGACTCCGCCAAGGCTGTCCTTTGTCACTGATTCTGTTCATAACTTTTATGGACAGATTTCTAGGCACAGTCAAGGCGTTGAGGGGTTCCGGTTTGGTGACCGCAGGATTAGATCTCTGCTTTTTGCAGATGATGTAGTCCTGATGGCTTCATCTGACCGAGATCTTCAGCTCTCACTGGATCGGTTCGCAGCCAAGTGTGAAGCGACCGGAATGAGAATCAGCACCTCCAAGTCCGAGTCCATGGTTCTCGCCCGAAAAAGGGTGGAATGCCATCTCTAGGTTGGGGAGGAGACCCTGCCCCAAGTGGAGGAGTTCAAGTACCTAAGAGTCTTGTTCACGAGTGAGGGAAGAGTGGATGGTGAGATCGACAGGCGGATCGGTGCGGCGTCTTCAGTAATGCGGACGTTGTACCGATCCGTTGTGGTGAAGAAGGAGCTGAGCCGGAAGGCAAAGCTCTCAATTTACCGGTCGATCTACGTTCCCATCCTCACCTATGGTGGCTCCTACGAATAGGCACATATGTTTTATTTAGTACGATAAATCACTGAGATTTTGTTTTTGTCCTTTTTTCTCCGCCGTTACCTTGAGTGAAACACAAGCCAATTAGACTCGTTGAGCCTCATGTTTCTTGATCTCTAGCTTCAAACAAAAAAACATTATTTTCACTCTTTGCATTGCTCTTAGCGTTTATTCAACAGTAGAATTAACTGCATGCAGTGAGGCCTCTTTTCACAGCACCGCTGTTTTCAGAGTTCAACTGTGTTTGCGGTGTTTTAGTCACCACTACACTCATGATGTAGAACACATATCCTTGTTTATCCAGAACATCGACATTTTCGGATTGGACAAGTATTCGCGCACCAAAGTGCCAACAACATTTTGCATCTTTACACTAGACAAACCTTCTCTGCAAAACATCTACAGTGAGTAAAAACCTAATTGTGATGTTACTTACGTCACAAGTCAAGTGGGACCAATCTTGTCTACTCGGATTTCCCGTCACTTCCTACACTAATTTCATGAATTTGATGAATTAAAAATACACCTTGACTGTGAAACATATTTTTCTGCTTCTTTGTTTACCAAGCTTTCCAGTGATATCAACCCTTTGAAAATGTGATAGAAATTAAGAAAGTTATGACATTTTTAGCAAAAAGGTCAAACCTAAAATTTTGAGCCCCGTTGACTTTGCATTGAAGAGATTGACCATAAATTAGTGCATTTTCAGTGGGTTAAAACAATCATGACTTTCTTACTATTTATCAGAGGAAGATTTTACTTTTATCACTGAACTCGTCTTAAAAATACCTGTCCGATTTCCTATAGGTTTCATTTGAATAAATACATTTTAAAAATGTTACACACATATCCACGAACTTGGAAAAAATGCACTTTAACATGTTCAATATTTATCTAGATTTGATTTTTGCTTTCAAAAATGACAGTCTGTTTAATTTTTTTGTGCGTTTATTTATTTAGGATAGCAAAGTTATTTACCTTCTGTGCGTTCTTGTAAGGGATGTTCATGCGTGCCCATGTGTGTGATGGCTCTTTGCAGTAATTTAATGAATGGCTCTTGTTCCCTGACTGCTTGACCAACATTTAAGCTTGAAAGCTAGCAACATAATTTAAGGTTTGCTCCTAAATGGTTGTGTGGAGTTTATTGCATTCTAAAAGACCACTGAGCAGCTTTTATATAAAGTTTTGACAACAGTGCCACCAAGTGGTCTTTACTTGACACAGAACCATACATGCAATAAAAATAAGTATTAAGAATGCAATTGGACAGTAAAAAAAAGCCCAAAATTACCGGTAATAAGTGATATTTTAATTTTTTTATCAATCATTGTTAATTAACATTAAAAATATTAATAATGTAGAAAATAATGATGTAAGTTGTGATCTAGAATAATCATCTTAATCACTGTCATAGTCACAAATACATTTTACATGCATTCAATTTGATCTTTTAACACATTACAGTAAACATAGTGAGAATATTGATATTCAGTCAAAATTGTAATGTTTATTTTATTTCAAACATACCTCATCTTTGATAAAAGAACATTACATATGTACACTTGAACAATCCAATATGTCTGCATATTTTACTCATTTTAAAATGTATAGTTCAGTACTTTCAAATGATGAATTTAGAAAAATCAGATTAATCACACTTTTCAATTGGGACTCATCTTGATTAATCACAGCTTATCACGCTTGAATAATGCAAAGTAACTTTTCCAAAAAAAGTGTCTAATATTTGGACAAAAATAAAATGTTTTTGTCAGAATGTCAGACAGGAACAATTTTTAATGTTTTACTTGAACGCATGTCATTTATCGGCTCAAAACTTGCAGCTAGTTGTATTTAAAGTCCCATGTGCAGTTATTTGCATATGCAGTCCCATATGCAGTGACGGCGTGGCGCAGTGGGAGAGTGGCCGTCCGCAACCCGAGGGTCACTGGTTCAAATCCCCCCCTAGAACCAACCTCGTCACGTCCGTTGTGTCCTGAACAAGACACTTCACCCTTGCTCCTGATGGGTGCTGGTTGGCGCCTTGCATGGCAGCTCCCTCCATCAGTGTGTGAATGGGTAAATGTGGAAGTAGTGTCAAAGCGCTTTGAGTACCTTGAAGGTAGAAAAGCGCTATACAAGTACAACCCATTTATCAGTTATTTTAATGTGAGATTTTCGAGAAAGCACAACAGTCCATTTTTGACGTATGCATGGACCTGATCACACACCTTTCAGGTACGGTAACGACTGATGTGATAATGTGCGCTCACAATAAATTGTATGATTAATCTGCGTGTGGACATGATTAATGTGATAATGTTTAGTGAATAATCAAATGAGTAAACTCATTATTTTGACAGCCCTTGTACAGTATTTTCCGGACCATAGGGTGCACAGGATTATAAAGTAATACCCTTGGGATGGTTTCCTGCTGGCTCCGCTGTGAACGGGACTCTCGCTGCTGTGTCTTGGATCCTCTTTGGACTGGACTCTCGCGACTGTGTTGTATCCATTGTGGATTGAACTTTCACAGTATCATGTTAGACCTGCTCGACATCCATTGCTTTCCTCCTCTCTAAGGTTCTCATAGTCATTATTGTCACCAATGTCCCACTGGGTGTGAGTTTTCCTTGCCCTTATGTGGGCCTACCGAGGATGTCGTGGTGGTTTGTGCAGCCCTTTGAGACACTAGTGATTTAGGGCTATATAAGTAAAAAATTGATTGATTGATTGATTGAAAGTGCACTGCCAATGAATGGTCTATTTTTAATCTTTTTTTCATATATAAGGCGCACCAGATTATAGGGCGCATTAAAGAAGTCAAATTATTTGTTTTTTCGAAATGGAAAACACTTCCTTGTAGTCTACATAAGATGTAATGATGGTTCTTTGGTCAAAATGTTGCATTGATTATATTTTACAGATCATCTTCAAGGCTCTTTCTGACAGTCGCTTCAGGACGCGTCATTGTGTGGCCGGTCTTTTTTACGAGGCTCACCTTCGGCAGCATCTTATCCCCGTCATCTTTTTTGGAGTGCTGTAGCAAGCAAAGAATGCAAGTTGAAAAAGTGTCAAAAGATGGATCTAAATGTTTTAAAGACATTCAGACTTTACTTAAATCAATAACGGTGCAGCATCTCCCTATCCGGAAACAACACCGGAAATGTGTCCCGTTAAAAACCCTCCGACCGGAACTCTAGTCTAATAACTAAAGTTCCTTGGGTGAATAATAAAAACTCACTACTCTGATAGGTTTCAGCGCTTTCATGATGAGTTTTTCTGACGGATATAAGTAAGAACTTTACACTACTTTAAATTAGAAATGGCAACAGCGGAGGATGAATGTCTCATAACAAGAAGGAGCTTATTGACTATGGCTTCGGCACCGACTACAAAGGTGGACACGCACAATTTTTTAGGATTTATACAGATCCTAAATACAAATCAGTAGGTACCAGAAGGTAAGAAAAGTTGCTTTTGAATAATATTGCGAAACAAAACGCCAGATAATGTCTCACTTTATACACACACTGTTAGTGCGGTGCGGCTCGTAGCTTACCAAAGTCGTACTAAAACATTTTGATAGATTTTTGAGCGCTGTGTTTAATGTTCTATATTTTCAATGTAACATATAAAGTGTTGGTCTTGTTTACTTGAGTCATATTGCCATAATAGTGCAGTCTACACGCATCTCTTATGTCTGACTGCCATCTTTGCTTTGGGGTCGGTAAGGAAAAAACTGAAATATTCCTTACATTAGGCGTACCGGGTAATAAGGTTTGTAAATATACCGTATTTTAATTATTTAAAATCTTTTTTTTCCCCTCAAAACTCGACAGTGCACCTTTGGGGCGGCATAGCTTGGTTGGTAGAGTGGCCGTGCCAGCAACTTGAGGGGTTGCGGGTTCGATTCCCGCTTGTGCCATCCTAGTTACTGCCGTTGTGTCCTTGGGCAAGACACTTTACCCACCTGCTCCCAGTGCCACCCACATTGGTTTAAATGTAACTTAGATATTGGGTTTCACTATGTAAAGCGCTTTGAGTCACTTGAGAAAAGCGCTATATAAATATAATTCACAAAAAAAAAATTCACTTTTAACCCTGTACGCCTAATTTTGCACAATTTCCCAACTCATACGGAAACAGGGTTTGTACAACACAATTACGTGAGAAACAGACACTGATCTTTAGAAACAATAACTAATTTGCTGTATATTTTGCGCAAATATATAAATGATCAGAGGCTACATTTAATAACATAAGTATGGCATGCGTTTCTTGCTCACATGGGTCTATAGTTCTTGTGATGAATGCATATACAGTACCAATATCATGTGTGTGTCCAATAACGGCTGTTGTGGCCACTTAAATGTCAACGTTTCATCATCCTTTGGCTACCCCACTCTTCCCATGCGTCCTATTGTGTATGAGCGTGAGTGGCTGATGATATGACAGTAGAGGCCACGCACTGCTTTACACCCAAGGCGCCATTAATCTTGTATAGCAGCCTCTCACTTTATCTGTGTGATCGTTAGGCATACTTTAGCATGATGATCACTCTGTGGAAATGAGCTCTGGAGGTCGCTTCCATTATTCATACCTACACGAGCACAAGCTGCCGCCCTATTCTTGGAAATGAGGTTTAATGAAGTGGGGCCATATTTAGGCACCGTGCTCTTAATATGTCGCTGTGGTCTTGTCGACCCTCCATTTTTTTTATTTTTTTTTATCCTCCAGCTATGGGTTGTAAATGGGTTGTACTTGTATAGCGCTTTTCTACCTTCAAGGTACTCAAAGCGCTTTGACACTACTTCCACATTTACCCATTCACACACACATTCACACACTGATGGAGGGAGCTGCCATGCAAGGAGCCAACCAGCACCCATCAGGAGCAAGGGTGAAGTGTCTTGCTCAGGACACAACGGACGTGACGAGGTTGGTACTAGGTGGGATTTGAACCAGGGACCCTCGGGTTGCGCACGGCCACTCTCCCACTGCGCCACGCCGTCCTATCTGATTCATCTGAGCTGTGTGACTAAAACACAGTGTGGGTGTTGGCAGGTGTGATTCATGAGGATGAACGGCAGCTAGTATTTTCTCCAGAACACTCCTGGTTGATTGATTGATTGACCTTTGCATTCAAGTTGTGTTTTGTAAATGTTAGAGCAAGAGTGGGTATTATAAGGCTTCAAAAAGGTCCGATAATTTATCTCGCAGACAGTTATTGCCCGAGGCTTGTATTTTTAATATCGTTCCTAATTAATATGGAAGGTGCACACTCACGTGTTCCATTTTTAGATGGCATTTTATCATTTTTACTGGCTTGCTCAAGCACCAACAAGAAAGATTTGGGCATAACATAAAAGTCAAATCACCCCTCCAGTTCCTTTCCAAGCCGGTGGCAGTAAATACGTTAGCAATGCTCCTTTTGTAGCATTGTGATGGCTTAGAGTGAAATGACATGCCTTCTAGTCAAGCATGACACTCTGGTCTGATGCAGCTCATGTAACAGGAGCTACCTGTATACGAGCTGCCAGGGTCATGGCATCACAAACCCACTTCAGCTTCTCATTAGATGGTTGCTGATGATGTGTTGAAAGTAAGGTTTTCAAATGATTATTTTTCAATCAGATTCATTTGGGGATTTGGAATAATCATGATTAATCACAGGTGATTCCTGGCTTGCGTGATTAGCGTTATCAGTAGCCAGAGGAGCCTGTTCTTTGCTGGACTGCTTCATCCCAAGTGCAGGACTAATAGACTCAAAAACTCCTTTGTCCCCCATTAGACTGTACAACTCCTCTCTGGGACGGGGGGCAGGGGGTACTAGGATGACAGGGGATGCAAAACAATAACAGTGCCATACTTTTTCATAACATGCTCACTACTGCCTAATTTCTCTTGTTATATTCTTATTTTACTGTTATATTGTATTCCCATTGTTGCTGTTTATTCTTATTCTTATTGTAATATTTTTTTATTTTGTTTCCATTTATTCCCCCATTATTTACTTTTTACTTTTTAAATTGATCTCAACTCTGTACACTGCTGCTGGAATTTAAATGTTCCTGAAGGAACTCCCTTGAAAGAATCAATAAAGTACTATCAATCTATCTATCTATCTAAGTCTCACCTTAAAACTCATCTGTATACTCTAGCCTTTAAATAGACCTCCTTTTTAGACCAGTTGATCTGCCGCTTCTTTTCTTTCTCCTATGTCCCCCCCTCCCTTGTGGAGGGGGTCCGGTCCGATGACCATGGATGAAGTACTGGCTGTCCAGAGTCGAGACCCAGGATGGACCGCTCGTCGGGACCCAGGATGGACCGCTCGCCTGTATCAGTTGGGGACATCTCTACGCTGCTGATCCGCCTCCGCTTGAGATGGTCTCCTGTGGACGGGACTCTCGCTGCTGTCTTGGATCCGCTTTGAACTGAACTCTCGCGGCTGTGTTGGAGCCACTATGGATTGAACTTTCACAGTATCATGTTAGACCCGCTCCACATCCATTGCTTTCGGTCCCCTAGAGGGGGGGGGGTTGCCCACATCTGAGGTCCTCTCCAAGGTTTCTCATAGTCAGCATTGTCACTGGCGTCCCACTGGATGTGAATTCTCCCTGCCCACTGGGTGTGAGTTTTCCTTGCCCTTTTGTGGGTTCTTCCGAGGATGTTGTAGTCGTAATGATTCGTGCAGTCCTTTGAGACATTTGTGATTTGGGGCTATATAAATAAACATTGATTGATTGATCTATCTATCTATCGGTCTGTCTGTCTGTCTGTGTGTGTGTCCGTCTGTCCGTCCGTCCCAAAATACCCCAATCATTTATATTTTCACTGGAAAATATATCTAGATATATATAGAATATCAAGTTTAAGTAAAAGTATATCGAGATATACTTTTTCGTCCTTATCGCCCAGCCCTAATTACAAACCCCGTTTCCATATGAGTTGGGAAATTGTGTTAGATGTAAATATAAACAGAATACAATGATTTGCAAATCCTTTTCAACCCATATTCAGTTGAATATGCTACAAAGACAAGATTGTGGGAGGCGGGGCGTGACGCCCCGCCTGCCGGCGATGGCATGCATAGGTGAGTGGATACCTCAGCTGGAACGAGTTATCTAATCACCCGTCTCTATTTAGCAGCGTTGGTGACTGCAGGGGGGGGGCTGAAAAGCCAGAAGGACCCCAGGAGGTGCGAAGGACGCCAGAAGGGTTGTGGGAGGACTGAGCGAGTTAAAAACTTTGTGAGTGAACGAACTAAGACTGAAAAGACTTGGGGAGCGAACGAAGAAGATGAACTGTTGTGAAAACTAAAAATGAAAAGAAAATCCTTTTGGGAACAAACGAAAGAAGAAATATTGTGTGTAAAAAGATTCAAAAGAATTGTCAACTTGAACTCCTGCTGTGATCCTTCGGTCCTGAGGACACAAACCTGTCACAAAGATATTTGATGTTCAAACTGATAAACATTTTTTTTTCGGCAAATAATCATTAACTTTAGAATTTGATGCCAGCAACACGTGACAAAGAAGTTGGGAAAGGTGGCAATAAATACTGATAAAGTTGAGGAATGCTCATCAAACACTTATTTGGAACATCGTACAGGTGTGCAGGCTAATTGGGAACAGGTGGGTGCCATGATTGGGTATAAAAGCAGCTTCCATTAAATGATAATTAATTCACAAACAAAGATGGGGTGAGGGTCACCACTTTGTAAGCAAATTGTAGAACAGTTTTAGAACAACATTTCTCATTGAGTTATTGCAAGGAATTTAGGGATTTTACCATCTACGGTCCGTAAAATCATCAAAAGGTTCAGAGAATCTGGAGAAATCACTGCACGTAAGCGATGATATTACGGACCTTTGACCCCTCAGGTGATACTGCATCAAAAACCGACATGAGTGTGTAAATTACATCACCACATGGGCTCAGGAACACTTCATAAAACCACTGTCAGTAACTACAGTTGGTCGCTGCATCTGTAAGTGCAAGTTAAAACTCTACTATGCAAAGCAAAACCCATTTATCAACAACACCCAGAAACACCGCCGGCTTCGCTGGGCCCGAGCTCATCTAAGATGGACTGATGCAAAGTGGAAAAGTGTTCTGTGGTCCGACGAGTCCACATTTCAAATTATATTTGGAAACTGTGGACGTGGTGTCCTCCAGAACAAAGAGGAAAATAACCATCCGAATTGTTATAGGCGCAAAGTTCAAAAGCCAGCATCTCTGATGGTATGTGGGTGTGTTAGTGCCCAAGGCATTGGTAACTTACACATCTGTGACGGCACCATTAATGCTGAATGGTCCATACAGGTTTTGGAGCAACATATGTTGTCATCCAAGCAACGTTATCATGGACGCCCCTGCTTATTTCAGCAAGACAATGCTAAGCCACGTGTTACCACAGCGTTGGTTCGTAGAAAAAGAGTGCGGGTACTTTCTTGGCCCGCCTGCAATCTAGACCTGTCTCCCATGGAAAATGTGTGGTGCATTATGAAGCGTAAAATACGACAGCGGAGACCCCGGACTGTTGAACGACTGAAGCTCTACATAAAACAAGAATTGGAAAGAATTCCACTTTCAAAGCTTCAACAATTAATTTCCTCAGTTCCCAAACATTTATTGAGTGTTGTTAAAAGAAAAAGTGATGTAACACAGTGGTGAACATGCCCTTTCCCAACTACTTTGGCACGTGTTGCAGCCATGAAATTCTAAGTTAATTATTATTTGCAAAACAAAAATAAAGTTTATGAGTTTGAACATCAAATATCTTGTCTTTGTAGTGCATTCAATTGAAAATGGGTTGAAAAAGATTTGCAATTCTGTTTATATTTACATCTAACACAATTTCCCAACTCATATGGAAACGGGGTTTAGTACAAGCATGTCGTGTTTATTTTAAAAAAACTTTTTCTCCTTGTCAAAGTAACGTTTGCTTTTAGCGTTGCAGATTTATTAGGCAAATTCAGCCACTACTTTAAAAAGCGATCTCCTGAGGAGGAAAGTCAAGATTCCAGGTAAAACATGGCAGATAAAATAACGTAACAGGCAGTTAAAATATAATAATTCATGGTGGTGACATGTGGGAATTTTTGTCCACAGAGTGCTTGAAGGCTGCTTCAAAATCCTCTGAGTATCTCAAGCAAAAGTGGCCCCACCAAACAAGCTATGAGCCCATCATGCTCTTATGCAAGCGCATAGGCCACAGGTGTCAAACTCAAGGCCCGGGTGCCAGTTCTGGCCCGCGACATCATTTTATCTGGCCCGCCAACACCTGGAAATGATATGTGTCACTAAAGTACTTAATATTTTCCCACTATTTGTAATGGATTTGTTTTCATTTTGACAGAAAAAAGATATGTACTGCTTGAAATTGCATGTCTTTTAAACTTTAACAGTAGCCATTATTGCAACAAATATTACAGTATATTGTCATACTTTCCAAAAAACATTTTGTCAAAATGAAAATCAATACTTAAATATCTGCTTGACTTAAGATTTTACAGCAAACTACCCATCAAATTAATAAAAATTACACAAATATTTTTTCTGTGTTCTTTACAGCATCCATCTGTCCATTTTCTACTGCTTGTCGATTCAGGGTCACGGGGTGTGCTGGAGCCTATCTCAGCTGCATTTATTACTGTAAATTGAAAAAAATAAAACATTTTTGCGTTAAAATTATTTCGCATGGTCAGGATTGTACAACCTTTGCCTCAATTTGAGCCAGGAAAAACCCATCCATCCATCCATCCATCATCTTCCGCTTATCCGAGGTCGGGTCGCGGGGGCAACAGCCTAAGCAGGGAAACCCAGACTTCCCTCTCCCCAGCCACTTCGTCTAGCTCTTCCCGGGGGATCCCGAGGCGTTCCCAGGCCAGCCGGGAGACATAGTCTTCCCAACGTGTCCTGGGTCTTCCCCGTGGCCTCCTACCGGTTGGACGTGCCCTAAACACCTCCCTAGGGAGGCGTTCGGGTGGCATCCTGACCAGATGCCCGAACCACCTCATCTGGCTCCTCTCGATGTGGAGGAGCAGCGGCTTTACTTTGAGTTCCTCCCGGATGGCAGAGCTTCTCACCCTATCTCTAAGGGAGAGAAGGAAACTCATTTGGGCCGCTTGTACCCGTGATCTTATCCTTTCGGTCATGACCCAAAGCTCATGACCATAGGTGAGGATGGGAACGTAGATCGACCGGTAAATTGAGAGCTTTGCCTTCCGGCTCAGCTCCTTCTTCACCACAACGGATCGGTACAACGTCCACATTACTGAAGACGCCGCACCGATCCGCCTGTCGATCTCACGATCCACTCTTCCCTCACTCGTGAACAAGACTCCTAGGTACTTGAACTCCTCCACTTGGGGCAGGGTCTCCTCCCCAACCCGGAGATGGCATTCCACCCTTTTCCGGGCGAGAACCACGGACTCGGACTTGGAGGTGCTCAGAATATCTTCCAGGAGCGTTTTTAAATGTTTTACCTGAATGCATGTCATTTATTTGCACAATACGTGGTATCTGTTTCATCTAAAGTTCTTTCAAGGTGTATTTTGGAGTGAAATGTGCCAGCAAGCACACCAGTCAGTCTCCTCACTTGTTTTTGTACTGAACGTATGAATTGGTCTGATCGCTGAAAGCATAGCGGTTAAGGTAAAATAACTTTTTAACAGTCAAAATCAATTGTATGATTAATCTAAGTGATGATAAATGCGATTCTTTTGTGGCTAATCAGATGAGGTACATTTTTGACAGGCCTAGTTAAAACCTTACAAATGTTCACTTTCTCCCCCTCTGTCAGGTTGTGTTCCAGTAAGTGCAAAGCAAATTCCCAAATGCACCAATGTCATCATATTTTTTTTTCATCCATGCTCCCCTGATGATTACGTGTTCCCTTAATTGGTCTCTCGTGTGAGCCTGCAGTCCACATTTAAGACAAGCCTATGTACATTGTATTATAAAAGATATGGAAAATCTGTCATGTATTTGCTCACACTCCTTTGTAAAAATTCATTTTTATGTTCTGTGTCCTGTTTAGTATTTGGAACCTCTGGCCGAAATGCTCATGTGGATTATTCAGCACCAACACCACCTTGTGAAAAGTAAGTTTTACGCCTTGCATTTACACTTTAACAAATTCCTCCCAGGTAGCCATGCATCCATTTTGTACCGCTTGTCCGGTATGGGGTGGCGGGGGCTGCTGGAGCCTATCCCAGCTGCCAATGGGCGTAAGGCGGGGTACACCCTGGACAAGTCGCCACCCCATCGCAGAGCCAACACAGATAGACAGACAACATTCACACTCACACACTAGGGACCATTTAGTGTTGCCATTCAACCTATCCCCTCTTCTTAGCTATATTCATGTAAAATATCAATAATAAAATAAAACTGACCTTTTTAAAAGAAAAAAAAAAAAGTTAAATATAAATTAGAATGGCAAAACAGATGTAAAATTTAAAACTACATAATGACAGACTTAAAAAAACAAAGCTCTGAGCTGCCACCTTAACAAAGTAGAGGAGTTTGCGTGTCCCAATGATCCTAGGAGCTATGTTGTCCGGGGGTCTCCCAAGGCAAACTGGTCCTAGGTGAGGGATCAGACAAAGAGCAGCTCGAAGACCTCTATGAATAACACAAGTAAAGGACTCATATTTCCCTCACCCGGACGTGGGTCACCGGGGCCCCCCTCTGGACCCAGGCCCGGAGGTGGGGCACGATGGCGAGCGCCTGGTGGCCGGGCCTGTCCCCGTGGGGCCGGCCGGGTTCAGCCCGAAGAGGCAACATGGGTCCCCCTCCAATGGGCTCACCACCCATAGCAGGGGCCATAGAGGTCGGGTGCAGTGTGGGTTGGGCGGAGGCCGAAGGCAGGGCACTTGGCGGTCCGATCCTTGGCTACATAAGCTAGCTCTTGGGTAAGGAGCCTGAGCTAGTGCGCGAGGTAGAGAAGTCCCGGCTGGATATAGTCGGACTCACCTCGACGCACCGCAAGGTGTCTGAAACCACTTCTCTCGAGAGGGACTGGACTCTCTTCCACTCTGGCGTTGCCGGCAGTGAGAGGCGACGGGCTGGGGTGGCAATTCTTGTTTCCCCCCGGCTCAAAGCCTGTACGTTGGAGTTCAACCCAGTGGACGAGAGGGTAGCCTCCCTCCGCCTTCGGGTGGGGGGGACGGGTCCTGACTGTTGTTTGCGCTTACGCACCAAACAACAGTTCAGAGTACCCACCCTTTTTGGATATACTCGAGGGAGTACTGGAAAGTTCTCCCCCGGGTGATTCTTTTGTCCTACTGGGGGACTTCAAGGCTCATGTAGGCAACGACAGTGAAACCTGGAGAGGCGTGATTGGAAGAATGGCCGCCCAGATCTGAACCCGAGTGGTGTTTTGTTATTGGACTTTTGTGCTCGTCACAGATTGTCCATAGCAAACACCATATTCAAACATAAGGGTGTCCATATGTGCACTTGGCACCAGGACACCTTGGGCCGCAGTTCCATGATCGACTTTGTAGTTGTGTCATCGGATTTGCGGCCTCATGTTTTGGACACTCGGGTGAAAAGAGGGGCGGAGCTTTCAACCGATCACCACCTGGTGGTGAGTTGGCTGCGATGGTGGGGGAGGATGTGAGACAGACCTGGCAGGCCCAAACGCATTGTGAGGGTCTGCTGGGAACGTCCGGCAGAGTCTCCTGTCAGAGAGAGTTTCAATTCCCACCTCCGGAAGAACTTTGAACATGTCAAGAGGGAGGTGCTGGACATTGAGTCCGAGAGGACCATGTTCCGCACCTCTATTGTCGAGGCAGCTGATTGGAGCTGTGGCCGCAAGGTAGTTGGTGCCTGTCGTGGCGGTAATCCTCGAACTCGTTGGTGGACACCGGCGGGGAGGGATGCCGTCAAACTGAAGAAGGAGTCCTATTGGGTTCTTTTGGCTCATAGGACTCCGGAGGCAGTGGACGGGTACTGACAGGCCAAGCGGTGTGCAGCTTCAGCGGTCGCGGAGGCAAAAACTCGGACATGGGAAGAGTTCGGAGAAGATTTAGATTTAGATTTATTGGTCCCCGTTGGGGAAATTCATTTTCACTGCTGTACATTTAAACATATAGACATTACACATCACAAAACTAAAATAACAAAAATACATCATACATGACCAACACATTTACAGGCTTTGTCAGACAGGTCGGCCGGGCCTGCTGTTAAGGGCGGCTATAGCTGCAGGGATAAGGCTTTTCCTGAAGCGGGCCCTCCGGAATTTGATGGTTCTGTACCTGCGCGCTGATGGTAGTGGAATTATGTATTGGTGTAGTGGGTGACTGATATCCTGGACTATTGTGTTTGCCAGTCGAATAATGGACCTGTGGTTTGAATCTGAAATGTTGGGTGTGGGTAGGCCGATGATTTTAGCTGCTATGTTTGTAATGCGTGTGAGTTTGATCCGGTTGGTTACAGAAAGCATGGTGAAAAAACATGTGGAACAGTACAGAAGGATGTGTTGAACAATGCTTTGGTAAACTAACAACAGGAGATGAGATGCATCGTATAGTCCTTTAAGTTTTTGGATGGCTCTTTGTTGACTTCTTTTTTGAATGACCGTGGTGTGCTGATCAAAGGTGAGTTTATTGTCCAAGGTTACGCCCAGGTATTCAAAAGTGTCAACTGTTTTAACTGTTTGTGTGTTTATGATGATGGGGTGCTGAGGTGAGGGGGGTTGAACCATATTTCTTCTGTTTTATTGACATTGATTTCCAGATAACTGGCTGTGCATGACTGTGAAATGTTTGACTGTGTTATGATAGTCCAGGATGTATTGACTGTTGGAGAGGAGTGCGAGAATGGCTGTGTCATCAGAGTATTTGAAGTATGTTGTGGTGGGTGAGATGTTACGGCAGTTATTGGTGTAGAGTGTGTACAGGAAAGGCCTCAACTCACATCCCTGTGGGACCCCGGTGTTGATGGTAAGCATCGGGGATGTGTTTGAGTCCACCCTTACTGCTTGCAGTCGGTCGGTGAAGAAGTTGTGGGTGAGGTGGATCAGCTGAGGGGTGATGTTGAGCTGGTGTAGTTTCCGGATCAATAGATGCTTCTGTAGGGAGTTGAAGGCGGAGCTTAAGTCCACAAAGAGCATCATGGGAAAGTTGCCTGGGGAGTCCAGATGCTGAAGGAGGAGATGCAGCAGGCAGGCCACAGCATCCTCTGTGCCCCTCCTGGCCCTGTAGGCAAATTGGAGGGGGTCCAGGTGTGGAGTGACAACTGGAAGGATGATGTACAGTAGAGCAGTAGTTTCTCCAGGCACTTCATAATTATGGATGTGAGGGCTATGGGGCGGTAATGGTTGAGTTCTGTGGGTCTGGATTTCTTCGGTACTGGGATGATGTTTGCAGTTTTCCACAGTGTAGATATTGTTGCAGTCAGGTAGCATTGACAGAAGAGTGAGTGTAGGATCGGGGAGAGCTCTATGGCACAGACCCTGATCACCCTGGCCGGAATGCCATCAGGCCCTGGTGCCTTTGAGGCTGGCCCAGTCCTGTTGGCTGAAGGATTTATTTTTTTCCCTCAGGCTCCTTTTTAATTGTGGGGTAATCCATGTTTTGGAGTTGGGATAAATATGCATTGTTTTGGATGGTATTGTTGACCTGATGCAAAATTTGATGTAGTCTGTAATGACAGAGACCCTGTCATTCAGACTACCATCAAAAATGGCCCAGTCAGTACAAGCGAGGGAGCCTTGGAGTTGAAGCCATGGAAATGACTTCCGGACGACTTCGAAGCAATTCTGGACCACCATACGCCACCTCAGGAAGGGGAAGCAGTGCACTGTCAACACCGTATATGGTGCGGATGGTGTTCTGCTGACTTCGACTGTGGATGTTGTGGATCGGTGGAGGGAATACTTCAAAGACTTCCTCAATCCCACCAATACGTCTTCCTATGAGGAAGTGGTGCCTGGGGAATCTGTGGTGTGCCCTCCTATTTCTGGGGCTGAGGTTGCTGAGGTAGTTAAAAAGCTCCTCGGCGGCAAGGCCCCGGGGGTAAATGAGATCCGCCCGGAGTTCCTTAGGGCTCTGGATGCTGTGGGGCTGTCTTGGTTGACAAGACTCTGCAGCATCGCGTGGACATCTGGAGCGGTACCTCTGGATTGGCCGACCGGGGTGGTGGTCCCTCTCTTTAAGAAGGGGGACCGGAGGGTGTGTTCCAACTATTGTGGGATCACACTCCAGCCTTCCTGGTAAGGAAGGTTTATTCAGGTGTACTGGAGAGGAGGCTACGCCTGATAGTCGAACCTCGGATTCAGGAGGAACAGTGTGGTTTTCGTCCTGGTCGTGGAACTGTGGACCAGCTCTATTCTCTTCGCAGGGTTCTTGATGGTGCTTGGGAGTTTGCCCAACCAGTCTACATGTGCTTTGTGGACTTGGAGAAGGCATTCGACCGTGTCCCTCGGGAAGTCCTGTGGGGAGTGCTCAGAGAGTATGGGGTATCGGACTGTCTTATTGTGGCGGTCCGCTCCCTGTATGATCAGTGTCAGAGCTTGGTCCGCATTGCTGGCAGTAAGTCGGACACGTTTCCAATGAGGGTTGGACTCCGCCAAGGCTGTCCTTTGTCACCGATTCTGTTCATAACTTTTATGGACAGAATTTTTAGGTGCAGTCAAGGCGTTGAGGGGTTCCGGTTTTGTGGCCGTGGGATAAGGTCTCTTCTTTTTGCAGATGATGTGGTCCTGATGGCTTCATCTGGCCGGGATCTTCAGCTCTCGCTGGATCGGTTCGCAGCCGAGTGTGAAGCGACCGGAATGAGAATCAGCACCTCCAAGTCCGAGTCCATGGTTCTCGCCCGGAAAAGGGTGGAATGCCATCTGCGGGTTGGGTAGGAGACCCTGCCCCAAGTGGAGGAGTTCAAGTACCTAGGAGTCTTGTTCACGAGTGGGGGGAGAGTGATTCGTGAGATCGACAGGCGGATCGGTGCGGCGTCTTCAGTAATGCAGACGTTGTACCGATCCGTTGTGGTGAAGAAGGACCTTAGCCGGAAGGCAAAGCTCTCAATTTACCGGTCGATCTACGTTCCCATCCTCACCTATGGTCATGAGCTTTGGGTCATGACTGAAAGGATAAGATCACGGGTACAAACGGCTGAAATGAGTTTCCTCCGCCGGGTGGCGGGGCTCTCCCTTAGAGATAGGATGAGAAGCTCTGCCATCCGAGAGGAGCTCAAAGTAAAGCCGCTGCTCCTCCACATCGAAAGGAGCCAGATGAGGCGGCTCAGGCATCTGGTCAACCAGTAGGAGGCCACGGGGAAGACCCAGGACACATTTGGAAGACTATGTCTCCCGGCTGGCCTGGGAACGCCTCGGGATCCCCCTGGAATAGCTAGACGAAGTGGCTGGGGAGAGGGAAGTCTGGGCTTCCCTGCTTAGGCTGCTGCCCCCGCGACCCGACCTCAAATAAGCGGAAAAAGATGGATGGATGTATATTTTATTAAATTTTTTAAAATTTATTAATTTTTTGGGGGTCATGAAAAAGGAAGGTTTTTTGGGTTGTGCACTAATTGTAAGTGTATCTTGTGATTTTTATGTTGATTTAATAAAAAATAAAATCAAATAAAAAATAAAAAAAATTAAAATAAATACAAATAATAATAATAAAAAATTATTCTGCGGGCCGGTACCAATCGAGTGGCTGGGGACAACTGCCCTACGGGAACTCCGGCTTCCTCCCACCTTCAAAAACATGCACCAGGGATAGGTTGATTGGCAATACTAAATTGTCGATAGTGTATGAATCGAAGTGTGAATGTTGTCTGTCTGTGTTGGCCCTGCGATGAGGTGGTGACTTGTCCAAGGTGTAATCGCCTTCCGTCAGAATGCAGCTGAGATAGGCTCCAGCACCGCCCGCGACCCCAAAAGGGACAAGCGATAGAAAATGGATGGATGGATGTGATATCAAATGATTAACCATTTAAATCAGATTGATTACCCTTTTCAATTAGGATTACTCATGAGTAATCACATATGACTTGCTTACACGATTTAAATTCAATTTAAAAATACCCCAATATTTGTACCTACATTCAATTTTAATGTCAGACTCTCATACAAAAACTGTTTTTATATATTTTACTTGAATGCACAGTACGTCATTTATTTGCTCAAAACTTGGAAGGAGTTTATCTAGCATTCATCTTTGCCCGGGCGTATGCATTGAGCTTAGCACTTCATGTCACTAACAGCATGAGTTCATTTGTAATATTGATTGCCTTTGTTTTTACATATTTTTTTAAATATATTACTTTGTGGTGTACTGATTTTGTTGTGACGATTCAATTTGATTCAGAGTTTGTGGTTGCCAATATGATTCAGAGATGATCATTTTTTTTTTTTTTAGAACGATACAATCCGAAACGATTCAGTGAGTTGAAATTGTTTAAGTAACAAGCAGTGTGACTTTGAGATAAACACTAAATACTGGACACTGCAGGTAATATTTCCTTATTCCTATTATTTATTGTAGGGGAATTGAGTATAAATTAATTATGGATGCAAACAAGCAAGTAAAAAATGAATAGCCAATGCATGCACATCTTATTTGAATAAAGTGCAACCAACACTTTAAGTTGAATTAAAAAGAGAAAACGTTTTATGCTCTCATTGTGATTGTGAACATTCAAGACATTCTCAATAAAAGTACAGTAATCAACATTTCAACAGTAGATGCACCCGCTACTTTTGCAACCGAATCTTTGCAGTGAATGAGCAGTGGTTTGACCTGCCACTACTCTCCTTTTAACAAGCACGGAACATCTTAAAGACATAACGGAAAAAGGGACGGCGTGGCGCAGTGGGAGAGTTGCTGTGCGCAACCCGAGGGTCCCTGGTTCAAATCCCACCTAGTACCAACCTCGTCACGTCCGTTGTGTCCTGAGCAAGACACTTCACCCTTGCTCCTGATGGGTGCTGGTTAGCGCCTTGCATGGCAGCTCCCTCCATCAGTGTGTGAATGTGTGTGTGAATGGGTAAATGTGGAAGTAGTGTCAAAGCGCTTTGAGTACCTTGAAGGTAGAAAAGCGCTATACAAGTACAACCCATTTATTTATTTATTTAAAAGTGACATCGGACAAGTTTCGGCGACACACGGACCAAAGGGTCCAGGTTGTAATGAACTAAGTTGGAAATGTAAGTGAAGTGTGACCACTTTTTCAGTCATTATTAACTTTTATATTAACTTTTTAAATAATGCTGATATGCTGTGAGTGTTTATTACACAGTTTTTGACCTTCTGTCTCAAGCTCTGTTGTCACTTCCAGTTTGTTGTAAAGTTAAGTTGTGGCTTTATATTATTGTTTTGTGGTTTTCATTTGTTGTGGCTTTAACAATCATGCAGTAGCTGAATTTTTTTATGTCGTAATTAATGATACTGTCTTGTGGCGTTTGCATTTGATATGACCTTTCTCAACCACCATAGGTATGCGCCTTTTTTTTTTACACCACTGACAAGCAGACAGACTCGAATAACGATTAAAGGCCTACTGAAAGCCACTACTAGCGACCACGCAGTCTGATAGTTTATATATCAATGATGAAATATTAACATTGCAACACATGCCAATACGGCCTTTTTAGTTTACTAAATTGCAATTTTAAATTTCCCGGGAGTTTCATCTTGAAAACGTCGTGTAATGATGACGTGTACGCAAGACGTCACAAGTTTTTAGGAAATATGAGCGCTGCACACACACACAGCTAAAAGTGGTCTGTTTTAACCGCATAATTACTCAGCATTTTAGAGATCTGTGTTGCTGAATCTTTTGCAATTTGTTCAAATAAAATTGGAGAAGTCAAAGTAGAAAGATGGAGTTGGGAAGCTTTAGCCTTTAGCCACACAAACACACAGTGTTTAAAATTCCTGGAGGTGAAACTTTACTATGGATCAGAGCGCGGTCAAGCGAACATGAATCACGACTGAATGTCAACCAGCAGGTTTCGGTGAGAAAATTGCGGTTAAAAAGTCGTTTCTTACCGGACAAAAGCTGATCTTGTGCCGTCCATACAGCTGCCGTCGACTCCCCTGAGACATTGGCGTCAACACACCCGTGGACACACACCTCGGACTATCAGGTACTGTTAAACTCACTAAAACACTAGCAACACAATAGAAAGATAAGGGATTTCCCAGAATTATCCTGGTAAATGTGTCTAAAAACATCGGAATCTGTCCCAATGCAATCGCGTTTTTTCTTTTTTTAACTTTTTTTTTTTTTTCTAGTCCGTCGCTATCAATATCCTCAAACACCAATGTTTCATCCTCGCTCAAATTAATGGGGAAATTGTCGTTTTCTCGGTCCTAATAGCACTTTATGTTGGAGGCTCCCTTTAAAAATAATGTGAATATGTGAGGAGCCATCAACATGTGAAGTCATCGTTTGCGACTTCCGGTAGAGGCAGGGCTTTTCTCTTAGCACCGAAAGTTGCTAACTTTATCATCGATGTTCTCTACTAAATCCTTTCAGCAAAAATATGGCAATATCACGAAATGATCAACATAGAATGGACCTGCTAGCCCCTTTTAAATAAGAAAATCTCATTTCAGTATGCCTTTAACCCTTCTATTATGTTGAGGGTCAATTTGACCCATTTCAGTTTTTGTGTTTATCAAAGTACTGGTTATCCTTTCTTTTTCTTGCTGAAATTTGGTGACTTTTCCTCATCTAGGGTCATGAACTGGTGTGTAAAATCTGGACACTTTGTTGTGTAGTGGAATGTCTTGCAGAGTTTGCATACAAATATGATGCTGCGGGTCATTTTGACCCAGACGCTTTAATGTGGGTAAATAGCCAAAATAAACAAGTCTCTTTGATGTACTTTTTACTTTGATGTACAATTGTTTGTATTTTGATTGCCACTGAGACCCAGAGCCAGGTGTGTGAAGAGAGGGAACTTTCTCACACTTGTCCTTGTCACTGTTCTCATGTCATCTCTGACAAACTCACCAAAAATGAGCTCCAGAAGGATGACATCTGAGGAGACAAGGACAAGTGTGAGAAAGTTCCCTCTCTTCACACACCTGGCTCTGGGTCTCAGAGACAATCAAAATACAAACAATTGTACATCAAAGTAAAAAGTACATCAAGGAGACATGTTTATTTTTGGATCTGAACAGCTATTTACCCACATTAAAGCGCCTGGGTCAAAATGACTCGCGACATCATCTTTTTATACAAACTCTGCACAAACATTCCACTACACAACAAAGTGTCCAGATTTACACACCAGTTCATGACCCTAGATGAGGGAAAGTCACCAGATTTCAGCAAGAAAAAGAAAGGATAACCAGTACTTTGATCAACACAAAAACTGAAATGGGTCAAATTCACCCGTAACATAATACAATTGGAATAAAAAATTTACTGTATGTCACTTTTCTAAATGTTTATATAACCTAAAATAAAATTGTTATTGGTTTAACCTGTTTTCTTGACTGTTTTGACTGCATTTACACAGTCCGGGTCAAAACGACCCGCAACATAATCAATGTCGTTTTTTTCCAACATAATACAAGGGTTAATGTTTCTTTCATTAAAAGTGGTAAACTTCGTACAAAGTCTGCTGTTCTTAAATCCTATGTTTTCTTTATTTTATTATTGACAACATTGATGAATTGCCTTTTAAATCGATGTTGGATTGATACCTAAATTCTGGAAGGCCAACTTGCCAAGCACATATTATATTTGAAGTTTAGGAATATGAATCGACCTATCGAGACATCGATCGATGGTTACACCCCTAGTAATAATAAAACAAATACCCAAAGGAAAATTGTTCTATTCAGAAGTTTTTGCAGGTGATGATTGTGCAATGTTTTGTGGTACTAATTCCATTGTCAATGTGTACCTAATGTAATGTCCAAAGAATTACCATGCAAGTAACGTGCCTCGTCACTCATCTCAAATCACACACTTGTGTGTCCATTATAGCAAACGGCAGTGAATTGATAAGTTCACCTGTAAAAGGTCCACCTACATGAAATGTGCACATTTTTCCTTTTGCGTTTGCTGTTTAAAGGCTATAAAATGTATTTAGGTAGATACGGTACTTATAAATGTTAGCACATAGCCTCGTCAAGTCTGATTGAACACTGCATTACTTGTGATTTCATACTTGGATGGAGATCAAATCAAGGCCAATTTCAGCAGGAGAGATAGGGCTGCATAATGCATTCATTATCACTGCCTGGTTTTTGCAACAAAAGACCTGGCTGTGCATCTCCACTTAGTTTTTACTGTTAACCTCCACTCTGACAAAAAACATCCAACATCAAGTGGTTTTAAAAAAGCTGAATAGTGAAAAAAGCAGTATGATTATGTATAATAATGCCAGCATTTTTGTTGTGAATGCAGTTGAAAACCTATAATGATCATGTGATTCAGCTCTTGCTTGTGCTCCTTTTTCCAGGCGTTCTTCCAGTAAATTCTTTACCTTTCACTATAAATGGCTCGACATGCCTCAGGAACATGTAGACTTCCTCCAGGAAGCATTCCTTTGAGACGTGTCCTTGTTTTGTTTATGAGCAAACTTCAATAAATTATCTTTATATATAACTGTGGTCTTTTTAACCCTTGTATTATGTTGGGAAAAAATGACATTGATTATGTTGCGGGTCGTTTTGACCCGTACTGTGTAAATGCACTCAGAACAGTCAAGAAAACAGGTTAAACCAATAACAATTTTATTTTAGGTTATATAAACATTTTGAAAAGTGACATACATTACATTTTTTATTCCAATTGTATTATGTTAAGGGTCAATTTGACCCATTTCAGTTTTTGTGTTGATCAAAGTACTGGTTATCCTTTCTTTTTCTTCCTGAAATCTGGTGACTTTTCCTCATCTAGGGTCATGAACTGGTGTGTAAATCTGGACACTTTTTTGTGTAGTGGAATGTTTGTGCAAAGTTTGTATAAAAAGATGATGTTGCGAGTCATTTTGACCCGGGCGCTTTAATGTGGGTAAATAGCTGTTCAGATCCAAAAATAAACATGTCTCCTTGATGTACTTTTTACTTTGATGTACAATTGTTTGTATTTTGATTGCCTCTGAGACCCAGAGCCAGGTGTGTGAAGAGAGGGAACTTTCTCACACTTGTCCTTGTCTCCTCAGATGTCATCCTTCTGGAGCTCATTTTTGGTGAGTTTGTCAAAGAGATGACATGACAACAGTGACAAGGACAAGTGTGAGAAAGTTCCCTCTCTTCACACACCTGGCTCTGGGTCTCAGAGGCAATCAAAATACAAACAACTGTACATCAAAGTAAAAAGTACATCAAAGAGACTTGTTTATTTTGGCTATTTTCCATCATTAAAGTGTCTGGGTCAAAATGACCCACAACATCATCTTTGTATACAGACTCTGCAAGACATTCCACTACACAACAATGTGTCCAGATTTTACACACCAGTTCATGACCCTAGATGAGGAAAAGTCACCAAATTTCAGCAAAAAAAAAAGAAAGGATAACCAGTACTTTGATAAACACAAAAACTGAAATGGGTCAAATTGACCCGTAACATAATAGAAGGTTAAAGTGACATTTATGTTTCTAGGCCTTTGTTCTCTGCACTTTTCTCGCACGTCATCAGTCTAGCCCAGGAGTCCGCAACCTAAAATGTTGAAAGAGCCATACTGGACCAAAAATACAAAAACAAATTGTCTGGAGCCGCAAAAAATTAAAAGCCATATTACATGCTGATAGTGTAATGAGATATAAATTGAATTAGGAGGACTTAAAGGAAACCAAATGAGCTCAAATATAGCTACAAATGAGGCACAGTGATGCAACATGTACGTCTAGCTAGCCTAAATAGCATGTTAGCATCGATTAGCTTGCAGTCATGCAGTGACCAAATATGTCTGATTAGCACTCCACACAAGTCAATAACGTCAACAAAACTCACCTTTCTGCATTCATGCACAACGTTAAAAGTTGGGCGGACAAAATGAGACAGAAAAAGAAGTGGCATGAAAAACTACTAGAAAGTCGGAGAAAGTTATAGATGTAAACAAACTAGGCTGAGTTCAATGACCGCCAAAATTAGTAGGACAAAACAGCGCTCGGCAAATACTCGAATCAGTGAGGCATGTTTAACAAAAACAGTGCTTTATAACAATTAGGGAGGTTTGTGTCTAGTTTGTCCTCCGACAGAAACTATATTAAAACAAAAAGTATATTTTTTTTCCCCCTCATCTTTTTCCATTTTTCATACATTTCTTAAAAAGCTCCAGAGAGCCACTAGGGCGGTGCTGAAGACATGCGGCTCTAAAGCTGAGGGTTGCCGAACCCCGGTCCAGCCGCATGCGGCCCGTTAAGAATTTCAATCAGGCCCCCTCAACGTTCTAAATCATTTTTTTCGATCTTTAGCATCAAAACTGTCGCCGCCATTATAATGTGCAATGCTGTTTTTAAATTTCCGTAAGTCCTGAACTATAGAAAGTATTTCAATGGTCGAAACCTGTGCTTTTGGGTGTAACAGGAGTTCTCCCATAACAATGTGACCTCGGACTACGTTAAAGTAACGTGTGGAGTTCCCCAGGGTTCGGTCCTTGGCCCTGCACTCTTCAGCATCTACATGCTGCCGCTAGGTGACATCATACGCAAATACGGTATTAGCTTTCACTGTTATGCTGATGACACCCAACTCTACATGCCCCTAAAGCTGACCAACACGCCGGATTGTAGTCAGCTGGAGGAGTGTCTTAATGAAATTAAACAATGGATGTCCGCTAACTTTTTGCAACTCAACGCCAAAAAAACGGAAATGCTGATTATCGGTCCTGCTAGACACCAAACTCTATTTAATAATACAACTCTAACATTTGACAACCAAACAATTAAACAAGGCGACACGGTAAAGAATCTGGGTATTATCTTCGACCCAACTCTCTCCTTTGAGGCACACATTAAAAGCGTTACTAAAACGGCCTTCTTTCATCTCCGTAACATCGCTAAAATTCGCTCCATTCTGTCCACTAAAGACGCTGAGATCATTATCCATGCGTTTGTTACGTCTCGCCTCGACTACTGTAACGTATTATTTTCGGGTCTCCCCATGTCTAGCATTAAAAGATTACAGTTGGTACAAAATGCGGCTGCTAGACTTTTGACAAGAACAAGAAAGTTTGATCATATTACGCCTGTACTGGCTCACCTGCACTGGCTTCCTGTGCACTTAAGATGTGACTTTAAGGTTTTACTACTTACGTATAAAATACTACACGGTCTAGCTCCATCCTATCTTGCCGATTGTATTGTACCATATGTCCCGGCAAGAAATCTGCGTTCAAAAGGACTCCGGCTTATTAGTGATTCCCAAAGCCCAAAAAAAGTCTGCGGGCTATAGAGCATTTTCCGTTCGGGCTCCAGTACTCTGGAATGCCCTCCCGGTAACAGTTCGCGATGCCACCTCAGTAGAAGCATTTAAGTCTCACCTTAAAACTCATTTGTATACTCTAGCCTTTAAATAGACTCCCTTTTTAGACCAGTTGATCTGCCGTTTCTTTTCTTTTTCTTCTATGTCCCACTCTCCCGTGTGGAGGGGGTCCGATCCGATCCGGTGGCCATGTACTGCTCGCCTGTGTATCGGCTGGGGACATCTCTGCGCTGCTGGTCCGCCTACGCTTGGGATGGTTTCCTGCTGGCTCCGCTGTGAACGGGACTCTCGCTGCTGTGTCTTGGATCCTCTTTGGACTGGACTCTCGCGACTGTGTTGGATCCATTATGGATTGAACTTTCACAGTATCATGTTAGACCCGCTCGACATCCATTGCTTTCCTCCTCTCTAAGGTTCTCATAGTCATCATTGTCACTGACGTCCCACTGGGTCATTATTGTCACCAATGTCCCACTGGGTGTGAGTTTTCCTTGCCCTTATGTGGGCCTACCGAGGATGTCGTGGTGGTTTGTGCAGCCCTTTGAGACACTAGTGATTTAGGGCTATATAAGTAAACATTGATTGATTGATGATTGATTATTATGGTAATCACAGCAGCTCAGACGAGGAACAAACCAGAGTGGGCAGGGTTTGTTTTCAGAGAAGCCAGCCTGAAACTCCCGATGTGGAAACAGAATTCTACGTGACAATACATCATTTTGTAGATAAGGCTGTGCGATTTGGCCCTTTACTAATATCTCAATATTTTTAGGCCATGTCACGATACACCATATATATCTCCATATTTCTCCTTAACCTTGAATGAACACTTGATACATATAATCACAGCAGTATGATAATTCTATGTGTCTACATTCAAACATTCTTCTTCATACTTCGTTAATATATGCTTATTTTAAACTTTCATGCAGAGAGGGAAATCACAACTTAGTCAGTTTATCAAAACTGTATTTATTCAACTGTTATTAAGCAGTGGCACAAACAGTCATGTCATTTCAAAACAAAAAGTGCAAGATTTTCAGAGACATTTGAAAACTAAATGAATGTGCACTTTTTGTACAGAACACCACCACAATAGTTTAAAACAAATAAAGTGCACTTTTGTGCATGATGTCACACAAGATATTTCAATAAGTGTCAAATAAAAATGAGCTGTATAATAGGAAATCAAATAGTGTATGTCCTTCACTATGTGGTAGGTTCCTGCGGACGTTATCTCCTTTTGTTGTTGACTATTTTTTTCATACGGTGTTGATGCGGAAATGGTTGCTTCAGTATTTTGTTGGTGTGGCACCGAACCGAGATGTTGACATGCGGAGTTTCAAGCACTCCTTATTCTCTAGAGCAGGGGTCACCAACGCGGTGCCCGTGAGCACCAGGTCGCCCGTAAGGACCAGATGAGTCGCCCGCTGGCCTGTTCTAAAAATAGCTCAAATAGCAGCACTTACCAGTGAGCTGCCTCTATTTTTTTAATTGTATTTATTTATTAGCAAGCTGGTCTCGCTTTGCTCGACATTTTTAATTCTAAGAGAGACAAAACTCAAATAGAATTTGAAAATCCAAGAAAATATTTTAAAGACTTGGTCTTCACTTGTTGGAATAAATTCATTAATTTTTTTACTTTGCTTCTTATAACTTTCAGAAAGACAATTTCAGAGAAAAATACAACCTTAAAGATTATTTTAGGATTTTTAAACATACCTTTTTACCTTTTAAATTCCTTCCTCTTTTTTCCTGACTATTTATTTTTTTATTGTAAAGAATAATAAATACATATTCATTTAATTCTTCATTTTAGCTTCTGTTTTTTTCGACGAAGAATATTTGTGAAATCTTTCTTCAAACGTATTATGATTAAAATAAAATAAAAATATTCTGGCAAATCTAGAAAATCTTTAGAATCAAATTTAAATCTTATTTCAAAGTCTTTTGAATTTCTTTTAAAATTTTTGTTCTGGAAAATCTAGAAGAAATAATGATTTGTCTTTGTTAGAAATATAGCTTGGTCCAATTTGTTATATATTCTAACAAAGTGCAGATTGGATTTTAACCTATTTAAAACATTGCCGCATTGCCGGCAGTAAGTCGGACACATTTCCAGTGAGGGTTGGACTCCACCAAGGCTGTCCTTTGTCACCGATTCTGTTCATAACTTTTATGGACAGAATTTCTAGGCGCAGTCAAGGCGTTGAGGGGTTCCGGTTTGGTAACCGCAGGATTAGGCCTCTGCTTTTTGCAGATGATGTGGTCCTGATGGCTTCATCTGACCGGGATCTTCAGCTCTCGCTGGATCGGTTCGCAGCCGAGTGTGAAGCGACCGGAATGAGAATCAGCACATCCAAGTCCGAGTCCATGGTTCTCGCCCGGAAAAGGGTGGAATGCCATCTCCGGGTTGGGGAGGAGACCCTGCCCCAAGTGGAGGAGTTCAAGTACCTAGGAGTCTTGTTCACGAGTGAGGGAAGAGTGGATCGTGAGATCGACAGGCGGATCGGTGCGGCGTTTTCAGTAATGCGGACGTTGTACCGATCCGTTGTGGTGAAGAAGGAGCTGAGCCGGAAGGCAAAGCTCTCAATTTACCGGTCGATCTACGTTCCCATCCTCACCTATGGTCATGAGCTTTGGGTCATGACCGAAAGATCATGAGATAGGGTGAGAAGCTCTGCCATCCGGGAGGAACTCAAAGTAAAGCCGCGGCTCCTTCACATGGAGAGGAGCCAGATGAGGTGGTTCGGGCATCTGGTCAGGATGCCACCCGAACGCCTCCCTAGGGAGGTGTTTAGGGCACGTCCAACCGGTAGGAGGCCACGGGGAAGACCCAGGACACGTTGGGAAGACTATGTCTCCCGGCTGGCCTGGGAACGCCTCGGGGTCCCCCGGGAAGAGCTAGACGAAGTGGTTGGGGAGAGGGAAGTCTGGGTTTCCCTGCTTAGGCTGTTGCCCCCGCGACCCGACCTCGGATAAGCGGAAGATGATGGATGGATAAAACATGTCATCAAAATTTTAAAATTAATCTTAATCAGGAAAAATTACTAATGATGTTTCATAAATTATTTTTCAAATTTTTTCAAAAAATTCGAATTAGCTAGTTTTTCTCTTCTTTTTTTCCGGTTGAATTTTTAAAGTGTCCAAATCAAAGACGAACTGTTTTAAAGTGTAATTTTCATTTTCTTCCTGTTTTCTTTTCTTTTAAACCGTTCAATTAAGTGTTTTTTTTTCATAATTTATTCTCTACAAAAAACCTTCCGTAAAAGGAAAAAAAAATGTAAGACGGAATGACAGACAGAAATACCCATATATATATATATATTTATTTATTAAAGGTAAATTGAGCAAATTGCTATTTCTGGCAATTTATTTAAGTGTGTATCAAACTGGTAGCCCTTCGCATTAGTCAGTACCCAAGAAGTAGCTCTTGGTTTCAAAAAGGTTGCTGACCCCTGTTGGTGACTTTTCAAATGATGCTACTTTTTGTAGCAACACTTTTGCTGCATAATTGTTCAACATCTTCCCACTTGAAGCCAAACCACCACCAGACAATGGACCATGTGCTGTTTTTCTTGGAATTAATTATTCCCTCATTTGTTTCCAGATTCACACCTTCTCTCTCTCTCTCTCTCTCTCGTGTTATTACCACCTGTACCACAGCTAGCGTTACCATGGTGCTACCTGTCTGCTCCGCGGAGGCATGTGACATTGCACACGTATGTATGAAGGTGCGCTTGTGTAGCCTGTACGTTACTTAAGTAAAGCACTGTACAAGTATTAAGTAAACAATGAATTATATAACTGGGCTAGATCAGAAGAAACTAAATTCAGCTCTAGGAATGGAGAGTAATGCAGACTGAACACAGGTTTTAAGTTGAAATGGTACCAAATTATATTAAAGAATTATAGGAAAAATAAACAACAACAAAAAGACATGTAAATTGGAATGGCCTTTCACATTTTGAACTTTCACAGTATCATGTTAGACCCGCTCGACATCCATTGCTTTCGGTCCCCTAGAGGGGGGGGGGATGCCCACATCTGAGGTCCTCTCCAAGGTTTCTCATAGTCAGCATTGTCACTGGCGTCCCACTGAATGTGAATTCTCCCTGCCCACTGGGTGTGAGTTTTCCTTGCCCTTTTGTGGGTTCTTCCGAGGATGTTGTAGTCGTAATGATTTGTGCAGTCCTTTGAGACATTTGTGATTTGGGGCTATATAAATAAACATTGATTGATTGATTGATTTTCAACATAAATTACAGAACGTTCAATATTTACAATGTGATACAGTACTTGATTCAGCCCTTGTTTTTACCAAGAATGGTATAGGCGCAACACGACAGTTCATTAAACGACCTCGCAAAGTCCACGTTATGGTGGCAGTGTCCAGAGGGGTTTTAGTGAAGGTAACGGGTAAATGTGAAAGTTCAGGGAGGACAGAAATGAACTTGTTGCGTTATGAAAAACCAAAGGGAAAAAACAGAGCGGCTGCTGAGGAGCGGCCGAAATGAGTTTCCTCCGCCGAAATGAGTTTCCTTCGCCGTGTGGCGGGGCTCTCCCTTAGAGATAGGGTGAGAAGCTCTGCCATCCGGGAGGGACTCAAAGTAAAGCCGCTGCTCCTTCACATCGAGAGGAGCCAGATGAGGTGGTTCGGGCATCTGGTCAGGATGCCACCCGAACGCCTCCCTAGGGAGGTGTTTAGGGCACGTCCAACCGGTAGGAGGCCACGGGGAAGACCCAGGACACGTTGGGAAGACTATGTCTCCCGGCTGGCCTGGGAACGCCTCGGGATCCCCCGGGAAGAGCTAGACGAAGTGGCTGGGGAGAGGGAAGTCTGGGTTTCCCTGCTTAGGCTGTTGCCCCCGCGACCCGACCTCGGATAAGCGGAAGATGATGGATGATGGATGGATGGATGGATGCTGAGGAGCCTCCTACCCGCCCGGCTCGGTTGGGTGGATTCAGTTCGGTTGGTTCGGTTCCAGGCATAAAGCTTCAGACTCTAGTTCAGGCTCTAGCTCGCCATCCAACATGTCCTGTACAACAAGGGCAGGACCAGGCAATTTTCCAGTGCGCGCACACAAAATACATTCAGATACTAAATACTAAATAATACTACTGTATTCAAATAGCAAGCATATTTCTTAATATTGTACAATAATTCATGAATCCAATTAGAATAAAATATATAATAATTTTTATATCAAAATATTAATTCTCTAATATCAAAATCTACCAATTGCAACCACAAATAAAGTGCATAGCAGACAGTGGTTGACTGGACTGCATCATAAAATGCATTGGATGCATAGCATTGACAACCATCAAACAATTAACACAAGCCAGAAACAAATCAGACAATTGTTGAGAGTGCTTACGTTTCATTCAGTTGACTATATTCAAAGAAACAGACATATAAGCAGATGCTAACCGCTCCATTCAAAATGAATGTAGCGGCTAAGCTACACAGATGCAACTCACCAATTCCGCAGATAAATCACACTTAAACACTCTCGCACGGCGACCCACGGCTTCAGTAGTTGGCTCCTGCAGTTCGACATTACATTTCAGTTAAAAGCTGAGTTAGTAATTAGTGCCAAAAGCGAGTCACATACCTGCAGCAACGTCCCTCTCGCTCTTCTTGGAAGCAACTACTGGATTTTATGCTTCCCGCAATAGGTCACGTGACCACGTGACGCAATCACGCGCGCGGTCATGTGACCGCGTGACGTAATGACGCACGCAAAGACACGAAAATAAATACGATATTTAAGTAAAATTATATTTAAATAGAAATATATTTAATTAGAAACAATATTCAATGGGGTTTTGAGAGGATATTTAAATACAATTATTTAAATAGGACGATTTAATTACAAAGAATATTCAATGGGGTTTTAAAAGGATATTTAAATGAGGATATTTAATGGGGTTTTGTCACCCAGATTACACTTGTTTTATGTCTCTGTGAGAAGGAGAGACAAGAAAGAGTGGGAAACGCATGCAGTGTAATGTTCGCAGCTAAAAGCAACTGCGTGAGAACGTATACTTGAATATCACGAAATAGTCATTATCTATGTCGCACAGAGACAAACCCGTGATTTATCGAGTATATCGTTATATCACCCATCCCTAATTGTAGGTGTTTATTACACTTTGCATTCATATTTTGCTGTTTTTTACATTTTTGTTGTATTTTGCTTGGTCTGAGAAGTAAAAGAAGAGCGACGTTCATAATGTATGTTGTTAATATTCAGTGTGTTATTGTTCATAGTTCATAGTGTAAATCCCATCCATCCATCCATCATCTTCCGCTTATCCGAGGTCGGGTCGCGGGGGCAACAGCCTAAGCAGGGAAACCCAGACTTCCCTCTCCCCAGCCACTTCGTCTAGCTCTTCCCGGGGGACCCCGAGGCGTTCCCAGGCCAGCCGGGAGACATAGTCTTCCCAACGTGTCCTGGGTCTTCCCCGTGGCCTCCTACCGGTTGGACGTGCCCTAAACACCTCCCTAGGGAGGCGTTCGGGTGGCATCCTGACCAGATGCCCGAACCACCTCATCTGGCTCCTCTCGATGTGAAGGAGCAGCGGCTTTACTTTGAGTTCCTCCCGGATGGCAGAGCTTCTCACCCTATCTCTAAGGGAGAGGAGGAAACTCATTTGGGCCGCTTGTACCCATGATCTTATCCTTTCGGTCATGACCCAAAGCTCATGACCATAGGTGAGGATGGGAACGTAGATCGACCGGTAAATTGAGAGCTTTGCCTTCCGGCTCAGCTCCTTCTTCACCACAACGGATCGGTACAACGTCCGCATTACTGAAGACGCCGCACCGTATGGCAAGTAATTGACCTTATATGACAGACATGATTAGCGCATTTCAAAGCTTCAAATCTTCAGCGCCTTGGACTTGGTTGAACTGGCCGTTTGTCTGTGTGAAACAGTGCACACAAAGTTCTTTGTTGAAAATGACTGGCCTGTGGTCTTGGTACTGTAGGAGTCCATTTCTGTCATTATCATGTTGGTGTGTGACGTTTTACAATAAATCTGGTTGAACAAAAGTATGTGTGTGTGTGCGTGCAAGGGATGGGGTGACGTTCATTTGTGCACATGTGCATGATTAGACTCTTTGTGGTAACACGGTAAAAAAATGTGGCTCTGGGTCTCTGACTGGTTGGCCACCCCTGATCTAGTGGTTCCCCAAAGAATCACTTGATTGAAGTACAGTGTTTTAGTTTCATATATTCAGTATTACTGTTCAAACTGTGGTCAAAAGTATTGAATATATTTGTTGAATAAAACTCCACCTTGTTTTAATGAATACTTAGGCAAACTATGCTACTGTATTTTAATGTTGGTCATCATAGTGGTACTTGGAGAGCCAAGTTTTTTCTAAGGTGGTATGTATAATAGACTTGTTGCCCATGCAGAACATCAAATCATTTAATCATCAAGCTTAGTTGGAAAGTAAATACTTATATCAGGGGTGCCCGTTACGTCGATCGCGAGCTACCAGTCGACCGCGGGGGGTGTGTCAGTCTATCTCCAGCCAGGCTTTTAAAAAAAATAGAGCTAAAAATTAGTGATCATCAATCTTCACCAAGACGTCACTTAAATGACATTCACGGTACCGGAGGGTCTTGTGAGATGACGCTGGCTGCTGCAAGATCATTATTATGAAAATATGACCGAGAGGAAGGCGAGAAACACTTTTTATTTCAACAGACTCTCGCGCCGTACCTTCCGTCAAAACTCTAAAGGCCGACTGCACATTTCCTATCTTCACAATAAAAGCCCTGCTTCATGCTGCCTGCGCTAACTAAATACAGAGTCTCGGAAAACTGGCCTGCACAAGCGATCCCTCAGAAAGCTGGCGTGCACATCACTTGTGCACGCCAGCTTTCCGAGACTCTTATTTTGTTAGTGCAGGCAGCATGAAGCAGGGCTCTTATTGTGAAGATAGGAAATGTGCAGTCGGCCTTTAGAGTTTTGACGGAAGGGACGGCGCGAGAGTCTGTTGAAATAAAAAGTGTTTCTCGCCTTCCTCCCTGTCATTTTTTCATAATAATGAACTGGCAGCAGCCAGCGTCATCTCACAAGACCCTCGGGTGCCGTGAATGTCAATCAAGCAAGCTACGGAATTTGCCGCCAATGTTTTTCTTGTAAAGTGTATGGAAGGTGGATGAATTAGATGCCAAAAACCAACCACTTTCATGTGGTATTGTACAGAAAGGACAACTTTTTTTCTCCTCCATTTGAAAATGTGGGCGTTATCATCATTACTGTCTGATTCCAATCAATGCAAGTCATCAGAATCAGGTAATACACCAATTTATATTCTTGTCTTTGTGAAAGAAAGACATCTATATGTGTTACACATGCTTGTATTATCATTAAACACATTTAACTTGTTTACAAAAATGTCTCTTTCATAAATAAATAAATATAAATGATATACAAATGAGGTAGATCCCCTCGAGTTGGTCAATTGAAAAGTAGCTCGCCTGCACAAAAAGTGTGGGCACCCCTGACTTATATATATATTCCGCCTATAGATGGCACTATTCAGTTTGCTTGTGAAAACACCTGACTTCATTTTTATTGTGTATAGCTGAAAGGTCAACACTAGATTATCAAAATGTATTTTTTCAAAAATGTGGTATTTTTAATTTGGTGTTTTTAAGTAAACATTCACACAAGTGAAATGGGCCTGAAAGAAACTACATTTTACTGTTGCTGTAGACCACATGTATTTCCCCATCCATGTATTGCTAATGTACAGTATGAAGACTAGACAAGCTATATTAATATTACCATTTCTGCCTTGACAAATCTAATAATTCTCAATTTTGACTGCCTTACCTCAAACACCAACAGAGAGTGTGAGCCAACACCTGTGCCCTACGACCTCACAAATATGCTTCTGGATGAATGGACACGAACACACAGACACATTCTTGTAGATCACAGATGTCAAACTCAAGGCCCGGGGTCCGAATTTGGCTCGCCACATTATTTTATGTGACCCGCGAAAGCCTGGAAATAGTATGCCTTAATACAATGCCTTATCTTTTGTTACTAAATATATTTGTTCTTTCCCCTATGACATTAAAAATCATGTACTGCATGCAATTGCATATTTTTTAAGACTCAATATTATCAAAATCAAAACATGTTATCATGTATTCCATTTTTTTGGGGGTTAAAATATAGATAAATACTGTACTTAAATATCTGTTTGACTTATGATTTCAAAACAAATTACCAATCAAATTGTAGACTATACAATTGTAAACATATAGTATGATTAAATTACGCCGACTGAGTTTTTTATCGTTAAATCAACTTTGGTATTGTTTTTTTTCATATACAGTCTGACACTAAAACATAACAAAACTAACAAATAAAACCAAGATTTGAAGGTTAAAAAAACACCGTCAACTCTCTTGCTTGAATTTTACCGCTAAAAATAGCACTATTTTTCCATTCCATCCATCCATCCGTTTTCTACCGCTTGTCCCTTTCAGGGTCACTGGGGGTGCTGGAGCCTATCTCATTTTTTTTTATTTTATTTTTTTTATGTATATGCTGTAAAAAACCCACTGCTTTTACTGTAACATTCTGGTGACTGAGATGCAAGTTTTAAAAGTAATTTTTTTATATTTTTTTTTGCAGCTTATGTAAGAAAATATATTGTTAATGTATTTTATGTATATATATATATATATATATATATATATATATATATAAATATATATATATATATATATATATATATATATATATATATATTAGGGCTATGCATCTTTGGGTGTCCCACGATTCGCTTCGATTCTCGATTCAAAAACGCTATTTTTCCGATTCAAAACGATTCTGTATTCATTAAAGGGGAACATTATCACAATTTCAAAAGGGTTAAAAACAATAAAAATCAGTTCCTAGTGGCTTGTTGTATTTTTTGAAGTTTTTTTCAAAATTTTACCGGTCCCGGAATATCCCTATATAAAGCTTTAAAGTGCCTTATTTTCGCTATCTTCGAAACCACTATCCATTTCCCTGTGACGTCACACAGTGCTGCCAATACAAACAACATGGCGGTTACCACAGCAGGTTATCCATACATCTCTGTGCCATGTCTGTCTTAGCATCGCCGGTCAAATGTGAAGACACTCTGGTACATTCAATGGGGGTCTGGCGGAAGATTTCTTGCCAGTGGTGCAACTTGAATCCCTCCCTGCTAGTGTTGTTACACCCTCCGACAACACACCGATGAGGCATGATGTCTCCAAGGTTCCAAAAAATAGTCGAAAAAACGGAAAATAACAGAGCTGAAACCCGGTGTTTGTAATGTGAAAATGAAAATGGCGGGTGTGTTACCTCGGTGACGTCACGTTCTGACGTCATCGCTAAAAGACCGATAAACAGAAAGGCGTTTTATTTGCCAAAATTCACCCATTTAGAGTTCGGAAATCAGTTTAAAAAATACATGGTCTTTTTTCTGCATATGTTGACGCTTGCATAGGTCTGGTGATAATGTTCCCCTTTAAATACATAGATTTCAGCAGGATCTACCGCAGTCTGCTGAAATGCTAGCAGAGTAGATTAAAAAAAAAAGCTTTTATAATTGTAAAGGACAATGTTTTATCAACTGATTGCAATAATGTAAATTTGTTTTAATTATTAAACGAACCAAAAATATGACTTATTTTATCTTTGTGAAAACATTGGACACAGTGTGTTGTCAAGCTTATGAGATGCCATGCAAGTGTAAGCCACTGTGACACTATTGCTCTTTTTTTTAATTTTTTATAAATGTGTAATGATAATTTCAATGAGGGATTTTTAATTACTGCTATGCTGAAATTATTACTAAGATTGATACTGTTGTTGATAACATTCATTTTTGTTTCACTACTTTTGGTTTGTTCTGTGTCGTGTTTTTGCTCTGTTTATTGCAGTTCTGAGTGTTGCTGGGTCAGGTTTGGTTTTGGAATTGGATTGCAGTGTTATGGTATTGCTGTGTATTGTTTTGTTGGATTGATAAAAAAAAAAAATAAAAAAAAAAAAAATTAGAAATCGATTTTTAAAAAATGAGAATCGATTCTGAATGGCACAACGTATTCGATTCGATTTGTATTTGAATCGATTTTTCCCCCACACTCCTAATATATATATTACTCATTGTTAAAAGCGGCCCATAACTGTGATCTGGCCCTCACTGAAAATGAGTTTGACACCCCTTTTGTGGATCTTATAAAAAGTCTTCCCAGAAGTGTAATTTACTATTACTATATCATTTTTGTCACAGCCTTTTCTTATGACCACTATAATAAAAAAAAAACAATCAACAGCCAATTTGCATCAAACAAATATACACACATTTATTTTAAAAGTATAAAATTTCACACTATAAAGGCCACTTTTCAGAATAAATTGACAAACTCTGTCAGGTTTACACAGAGGGAAACAAAACTTGCCCCTCTCTGCTGGTCTAACATACTGTCTGAGTTTTGTGGCAAAACATAACAGTTGTTCTACTCCACCATGGAAGCGGGTTGGCAAGAACTGAATAATTCATGTGAATGGCAGGAGAGCGACAATTCCTGATCAGTACTATCCCGCCTTGGACTTTTCTCTCGCTTTATTCAACTGGCATGCAGGCACTGTTTGATGTTTACAGGCACTGTTTTGCCTTCGACTGGGAGACTCTGTGGACATTCTTTGCAATGGCACCATGAGTGCATCCCTGTGATGGGACTGTCCCCAACAGGGTGGCTCGTGCTGCAGAGCGTTCTGTTCTGTCGGTGTGGCTCACTGCAGATCCGCCGAGGTGTCCGGAGAGGTTGAGCGATGCGTTCACATTCTTACCCTCACCCCCTGAGGTAGAACAGTTGTACCAAAAGACTTATTCTCAAAGTATGAAAATGAGTAACATTCACAAAAAATAAAGTTGACAGTGGAGCCGTGAAAAGGACTAAAACATAAAGTCACATTTCAGCACAACAAATAAGTAGGCCGCTGTTGACCAAGTGTCTGGAGATCGGACACACTTCCTTCCAGCACAAACTACTTCCACCTCGTTGGCAAGATGGCGCTTTTGCAAACGCTCAAACAGAACCGTCGGATCTACAGAGGGAACGCTGCCTCGGTTAGGATGAAATTGCTCTCCTTCCCACCTTCATGAATGCTACCCAAGAGTGCAAACGACAAAAAAAAGTCAACAAAAGGAGAAAATATAGCAGATACTTGTCATGTCAGTGAGGGAACACATTTTCCACATGGTTTGTCTTCCACGCTAAACAGTAAACCTGTCAAGTCCCTTTTTTAAAGGCTCAGGCCTCCCCTGAAGGCTGGAATGGGCAAAGCGAGCTAACTGGCCCCCCTGGTAGAGTAGTCAAGGCTCAGCTGCATGTGAAGCAGTCCCCCATGTGGACTAGGACCAGCTGCTGTCCATCAAACCCGACGTCCCCTTGCGGGTGATGATGCTATCTGTCGACTTCAGGAGGCGCTCTAGACAAGGCGCGTTGATTTTTTCCGGCGGAGGCCCTCTCGGCACAGAGTTTGTGTTAGCGGGGACGTCTGTGCTGGAAGATACGGCGCTGTCCTGCGTTATGTCTCTAGGGTGCGCTACATGCCGAGGGCCCGCCTGAGCCTGCTCCGCGGTGGGGGAGCTGATGGGGAACGTGTGGAGCCATTTAAGGTTGCTGGCGGAATAAGCTCCAGGAGGTGTGAGGTCGGTGACTCGCAGCTGTTTGGCACCCAGCGGAGTATCGCTGATGGTAACTGGGCTCGCTGCTGCGCTCGGTGTCACTTGTGAAAGCTGTTGAAGACATTTGGATTAATTTCACGATCAGTGATATGTTTTTAGCAGACACTATATAAAAATGTAAAAGGAACAAACCTTCTCATTCAATGGGTTTTCTTTATTTTCATGAATTTACATTGTAGATTGTCACTGAAGGCATCAAAACTTTTAATGAACACATGCAGAGGTGAAATAACTGGAGACATGTTTTATATTGTAGTCGCTTCAAAATAGCCACCCTTTGCTCTGATTACTTTTTAGCACACTCTTGGCTTTTTGTCGATGAGCTTCAAGAGGTAGACACCTGAAATGGTTTTCCCTGCACTGTTATGCTTGAAGCTCGTCGAGAGAATGCCAAGAGTGTGCAAAGCAGTAATCAGAGCAAAGGGTGGCTACTTTGAAGAAACTAGAATACAAAACATGTTTTTAGTCATTTCACCGTTTTTTGTTACGTACATAACTCCACATGTGTTCATTCATAGTTTTGATGCCTTCAGTGACAATCTACAATGTAAATAGTCATGAAAAGATAAAAAAACCCACATTGAATAAGGTGTGTCCAAACTTTTGGCCTGTACTGTACATACAGTAGATATATATATAATTCCGTGTTTCTTGGCCATAGCAGCACACAGCATAAGATGCACAGTCATAACTTTTTCAATGTAATACTGCAATGTTATGAATTTTCAACGCAGTGAGTCCCTGTCTTTGTCTAGATTTTTCAAATTTTTAAGACAAATTGTGTCCAGCCTTGAGGCAAAACATTGTTTTGAGCCATAGCTTGGGAAGATAGGTGCAAATGCAGTAAGTTATCGATCCTATACTTCTGGGGCCGGGAACCTTTTTGGCTGAGAAAGCCATGAAAGCCACATATTTTAAAATGTAATTACGTGAGAGCCATATTATATTTTTTAACACTGAATACAACTTAATGCGTGCATTAATGGAGAAGAAGAGAAAATGGATGGATTGATTTTTAAGTAAGACCAACATTTTTAGAGTATAAGTCTCTTATTTTTATTGATAACATTGTTATTCTGAAGCTAACCAGCCATCTATCCATTTTCTACCGCTTGTCCCCTACCCGTAGGGAACCCGCACAGTCACGGTGGAACATGTCAACTCCACACAGAACGATATCGAGCCCGGGATTGAACTCAGGACCTTCGTATTGTGAGGCACACACACTAACCCCTGTACCACCGTGCTGCCCATAGTAGTGTGTGTGTGTGTGAAATGTTTTTATTGAAATATTGATGGAGTGCAGGTCTTGTGTATTCTGTTCTTGACATGCTCTGCAACAGTCATTAATAAAAGTCCTTTCAAGACCAATGTTTACGAAATTCGTCGACTAAAACTAAATTAATTTAGATGACTAACAAATGACTAAAAACACATTTTGGTCAAAAGACTAACTGAAACTAATCTAAAAACATGTCAAACATGAACATTGTTTTACACTCAATGTTTTTCCCTTTAAAGACACTGAACTGTAAGTTTTTTTAATAATATTTTCTTGAAACAGTGGATGTCCCTGCACAACTACTTAAAAATGTATGTTTATAGTAACGAATATGATTACAACATTTTAACATAATGTTTGTGTTCAATTACAATAATAAATAAAATACTTCTTACTAATTAATGCGAATTCTTGAACAGGTGCGGTAGGAAACGGATGGATGAATGTTTTATATTTTGAACGTTATTTTTAACACTGTGATTACCAGCGGAATTATTCATTACTTATCGTGTTAAGCAATGTCAGCTAAGATTTATCTGAGAGCCAAATGTAGTCATCAAAAGAGCCACATCTGGCTCGAGAGCCATAGGTTCCCTACTCTTGTTATACTTGATAGTGTAGAACTGTCCTGGAACAACTGATACATTTCTTTCATTGGATCTAATTGTCCAGATGGACCAAATTAAGAGTTAAATGGACAACTCATGAAAGTGCATGTATTTGTTGTATTACAAATGTGTAATGACTACATGATGGCTACAAAGCAAGAGGCTGTACAAACAAAAACCCTTATTAGAAATTATAACAATTTATCCCTGAATTAAACATTCGTTAGATTCACATTAAGTTCTATTTCAGTCTACTTGCAAATAAACTTTGATTGATTATTACACTAAAGTCCGTTCTGTGTCATCTAACTGCTGATATAAATATTCTTGCAGATTTTTGCCCAGGTAAAGTCAGGGTTCATGGTGTGGATCATGAGTTGATGGCAGGTGAACCCAAACAAGTTATTAATAAGTATTAATATTAATAATTTCACACAAGTGGATTTTTTTAAAAACATGACTTTTATCAGCTTAGCAGTTACTTAACACTGATGAAACACAACGTGTAAAACCACAAGGGTGTGTTACACCTTGTCAATTGAACGGCAAAGAATGTGGTTTAATGTTCTGACTTTTCAAATCCCCGAAAGACACTCCTTCAAAATTACGTTTTCTCCTCTGTGATTGTTCACATGGAACATGAGACTGTTGTAACATTGTACCTTAGTAAAAATGGCTCCCTTACCAGTCCCAGACCAATGATTGGGTAATAATAGAATTTTAATCTCCGTTTCCCTGTGTTGTCAACATATGTTCCTGCGAACAGCCAGCCTTCTTTAGCTAAAGGGTTTTTGAAGCAACTTTACCTTCAGTTTCTTTGTAGGAACGACTTCCTCTGTGGGGGTGACGGGCAGTTGGCGTTGGGTTTTTACGTTAGGGAACCAACTCTTCAGCATTTCCTCCATTTTAAGAATGATATTTATGTATTTCTCCCTGTGAAAAGACAAAGAAACATAGAGATATTAATTCATGAGCATGCATCTGCGCTATCAACCTAAAATGTTGGCAGCCTCGACCTTGAAATCTTATCTCTCTTTTAAGCTCATGCAGGAAATATGCACTCTCAGAGAGCCAGGCGAACAATTACGCTCTCTCACAAAAAAAAAAAGGCTGCGCTCCATGTGTGGGGAGGAAAATTCTCCTCAGTACATTTCTCACATGTTTGGCGCAACACGTGGCCTCGTGTATAGCCGATCCACTGGCCTCTAAATTTAAAACACCAAAGCCACGACGCCTTCCAGCAGCGTCACTGTGAAAATAAACTCGCCGTCGTGACGCGGTCTTCATTGGGGGCGGGCAGAGTGTAGCCGCCCTTTAATTTCCAGCCCATCAGAACCAGATGGTGGGCAGGGATTATCTGGTGTCATATGATCAGGACCTTCTTGCCTTACTCCATTCAGTGCATGTTAAATTCATGTGAAAGATTATCGGTAACTGGTGGCTGCTAAAAAAAGTGACTTTGATCCTATTGTGTGGCTGTTGGAGTTGCCAGCTGGCAGCACTGAGACACAGAGGGGGGAGGGGGCGGGAGGTTGGGGATTTAGATCCACCTTCCAGCCTCGACCCAGACTGTCTGCAGGGAGGCTGCCACACCCACTCTTTGTCTCCCTGATGACGGCAGCAGCTGGCGATTGAAGGCACCAATTAGTATGTACCCGTTTTAGCTGATGTCAGTGTACATGCACTACGCCAGCACTGGCAGCACGTGGCGTGTTGTTTCATTCTTCGACCTTCAACGTATTTTGATGCTGCGTTTTTAGTAGACTTTATTTTAATATCAGAGTCTACAGCCCCTTTTGGACAGGGAATGTTATTCAGTTGATATTTATTGTTTGCGCAATGAATAGTAGTTATTTGTTCTTTGCAGACACTTAATTAGCGAGAGCTGTGTGAAACATTCTGTCTTCAGCATCATTCAGCTTGACATTGTATTCATTTAACAATATGATTAAGGTGCTCAGAAATGCACCTTTCACACTACTGCACAAGATAGAAGATTTTATTTCTCATTGAGTGTATTAATATGTTGTCCAGTGAGACGCCTCCGTATATCTTTTGTTAATTTATGTGTTCTTTGTTCGAGCAATTACATTTTTCTTTGTGTGCCTTTTCTGTCACTCATATTTCCGCCTCAAATACATTATTTCTGTATTATTGTGATTTGTAGTGCAGATTTGCACATCACATCATCATACTTGCTGGCAGGTGATTTTAATAGTCTCTTTGTAAAGGCACAATTTTTCTTACAACTCTTGTATTGGATCCAAATAGATCAGACCTGGGCAAAAATTAAGGCCCGGGGGCTTTTCAATCTGGCCCGCCGGACATTCCCAAATAATTTTTTCAGCTCTTCAAAATGGAAACTGTAGCTGCCATTATGTGCAGTGATGTTTTCAAAGTTTTGAACTACACAAAGTATTCCAATGGTTAGAATCTGCGTTTTTGCGTTATATACTAATTACTATGGGGATCAAAGTCACAGCAGCTGAGACGAGGCACCAAGCAGTGTGGGTGGGGAGCGTTTCCACTGAGTGCTTCCAGAGCTAGCTAGTCCGAAAATGCGGGTTTTAAGGACAAAGGAGGAAGGAGAAACAACAAAGTTCTAAAGCCTAGTGATATATCAGATTTTAGTTGGGGTTTTTTGCCTTTGTCGTTCATATTTTGCTGTTTGTTGAACTTTTGTTGCGTTTTGCTTGATTGTAAAACATGTCGGTCGAGAGGGGGTGTGATATTCATATGATCTCGATATTCAGTGTTTTATCGTTCATAGTTAATATTGTAAATCCATCCATCCATTTCCTACCGCTTATTCCCTTTGGGGTTGCGGGGGGCGCTGGTGCCTATCTCAGCTACAATCGGGCGGAAGGCGGGGTACACCCCCCAACAAAGATAGACAGACAACATTCACTTCACACTCACATTCACACACTAGGGACCATTTAGTGTTGCCAATCCACCTATCCCCAGGTGCATGTCTTTGGAAGTGGGAGGAAGCCGGAGTACCCGGAGGGAACCCACGCAGTCACGGGGAGAACATGCAAACTCCACACAGAAAGATCCCGAGCCCGGGATTGAACCCAGGACTACTCAGGACCTTCGTATTGTGAGGCAGGCGCACTAACCCTTCTTCCTTGCCCTATGGTAAATCCCACAATCCTTATTTTCATGTACATTCTGGGTGTCTCATTCAGTAAAAAATTTAAAATTCCATTCCGTTTTTTTAAGGCAGTCTGTCATAACATTTATAGCATTCTATCAGACATTATTGTGAGGTTTTGTATTAATGTTCCTAAAAATAGATATACCGGCCCCCAGACGCTTGTTTTTCTCTAAATTTGGCCCCCGAGTCAAAATAATTCCCCAGGTCTGTAATAGATCAAGCCGATTTACTTCATCTCAAAGTACCAACTCTGTTGCTTCAAAACTAAAAAATGATTTGCACATCAATGTTAAAAAGCATCTAAATGCACGGAGACATTCTCCTTTTTCAAAAAGAGGTGATCTCACATGCCATTATAACATCTAATCAAGCAGAGAGAAGAGTGCCGCTCCCGCATGGAGCCTTATTCATTTTTAACGAGATGCACGACTGCGGCGAGACCCGGCAATCTCTGCAGTAAATTTATCCTGAAAGTGTGTGTGTCTTTGTGTGTGCGTATGTGTGTATTGGTGGGGGAGTTGCAACATGCTGTGAGCCATGTGTTGCGGTTTTTGGACAATAGTGCGGGATTGCCAGCTTGTTGTCATCATTGTGTCGCGAGCTTACTTTAGTTCTGAAAACGGCAACTTATTTATTGTTTATCTTACCAATCTTGGGTGGTAAAAATTTGATTAGAATGGCTTGGGAGAGTCCAAGTAGGTCCATGAGGGGATGCTTGAGTGATTTTGTTGTGAAAGAGCTTTAAAGTCCTGACCTCAACCCTAAATATTTTTAGGCAGGGCTTTTCTTAGGTCCAACATCAGTGACCTCTGACCTTTGATCCTATCTGCCTGTTGGAGTTGGAAAATATTCCATGTTTTTAAGTGGTGTATATAAAGCATATATGTACAACATTGTTACCTATGTTCCAATATGTAGGAAAAGTTGAGGACACCTACCCTAAGCAGGGATTCTGAAGAACACCCAGGATCCTTTGGATTCTATCCATAGCAACACTTTCTTGGAAACTGCTAAGTCCTGGTGAAAGAAAAAAGTTGTAACATATGAGGACATGTATCAGGACAGCGGATTGGTTATGTCAAATATTTGTGTATATACCAGTGCTTCTCAAATGTTTTCTGTTACGGCCCCCAGGAAGAGGAAAATATTCCACGCCACCCCTACTCTCCACCGTGACTATAAATATTGTAATTTGTCTATTTAGTTGTTATATCTATGTCTATGCATGACATTGTAAGCCCATAGTTGTTCAAGTGAAGCCAAGTACTACATAGTCTTCATCATATACTAGTATGGTAAAAAAATAGGGGGGCCCGCCCCACTATTTGAGAAGGACTGGTATATACTAATATACTTATATGGGGTCGGAGCTGCTAATGTGATAGGGCAGTAGTTCTCAAACTTTATCAACAAGCACCACCTCAGAAAAAAACTTTGCTGTCCTACTACCACTATAATGACCAACACTGAAATACAATAGCATAAAAGGCCTAAATATTAATTAAAACAAGGCAGAATATTTATTTAACAAGTATATTTAAAATGATTGGCCACTGTAACATTACACACAGTTTGATCAGTAACACTGTGTTTGAATATTTGATTAAGTGATTATTTGGGGTACCACGAGATAGAGCCCGCATAAATTACTGTGATAGAGAATACACTTCCTTTCCGTCCGTGGCCAAGTAGTGCACACAAGGTTTGAGATCATAAAGTGAACAGTGAGCACGGCGTTATCGTTCCCTGCAGCAGCCCTTTCAGTACCTATCAGACCAATCACTAAGAGCAGTTCTCGCCCTGCACAGACTTGGTACACTATGTTCTCACTACACTCTGCCAAGCAACTCGTTTATAGCAGTGAGCTGAAGTGTGACTTTGCCTATTCTCAAGTTCCTGAAAAAGATGTTTTTTTTCTGCTCTTGGTGGGGCCATTAAATCGTTGGTATGTACTGTAGATGTCCATTAAAACACTCCACAGTCCACGTAGGCTTTCCATAATTACCACACCATTGTTCTGCACTAAGATGTCTCACACAGGTAAAAGACACACAAAGTACATAAAGAGGACTTACGTTCTCGGTATCTCCCTGAACGAAGACCATTCAAGATTGAGGACAGTGGATGGATGTAGCATTGCAGCTCCATGCACTAAAAATGATAAGACATTGATTTATAGTTAATGTCTTGTCACAGTGGGTTACATCGGAAAAAGGACCCCACTATTTCTTTATTGCACCTTTTATCAACATTAGGATTAGGAGTTGGCATAATAACTCATTATTTGATGGTTAAGAATGTGGTCCGTAGTGCAGAATTGATTGATTGATCATGTCTTAGAGACACCGAGTCAAATGTGATGCACTACTTCACTGTTGATTCAACTAACTTGCTGTTTAAAGAATAACAACACGATGACTAATGGCACCTCCAGGCAGCAACATTCTGCTCAATACACTGGTATCGGAATAGGAGTTCAGAACACTCAGGCAGCGAGTCTCCAATCCCATTGAAATATTATAAAAAAATAAATGATTGCTAATGTTGAAGGGTCACGGTAACCTAAACACACACCAGCCTATTGATTAAAACATAGGGAGTCATGAACTTTGCGGGACAACAGGAATGGAGATGTTAAGAACACACAATTGTCAGTGTCCTCTATAGTTTTTACTGTTTGATGTTATTTGTGTCATGATTGTATGAACTTACAATATTATCATCATCACAACTAGAATGTATTGTTCTAAACATGATTGTATGTATTCTACTGGTGTGACAAATGTGTGGAATTAATTAATAAATCCGAAATGGATTTATTTTAATAGCTGTTTAGTGTAAACTGTTGCGAGACATGACTCAGGTCTCTTTTGTCTCCACCCTTCCTGGAAAGGATTTATAGCAGAAAAGCTGGCTAATTGTACTGACAGCAGAAGGTGGATCTTCACAGCGCATCATGTAATTAATTTGGTTCTTGTAAACATGTCAGGGAAGTAGACAGTGGTCAGAGGGCCTAGCACAGTTTTGCTGACCTCCTCTGGGAATTCGACATGAGTCATGAGAGGCTCACCTTTCGGGTAAAAAGTCTTCCCTTCTCTGACTGACTGGAAATGATCCGTCCTTCCTCTTCCTCCGCAAAGCTGCGTCGTCTCTTCATCTTCTCGCTTTGTTGCGTTTTACACAGTTCAATAGCATCCCTGCCCCATGTCTCGATGCAGCTGGAAGGAGGACCCCTTGTGGACGCCTCCCGGATCTCACGGCTCCAACAGCTGTCCGTTGAAGAAGCATCTGTCTGGCTGCGCTTCCCCTCAAACTCCTGTTCACTGTTGGTGTCCTCAGTGTCACTTGCCAGCCAGTCAATGGAGTTGTCCGAATCTGTAGCAGACATCCTTGGCTGCGGACTTTAACTACTACTGACCATCACCAACCTGAAACAGAGAATGGAGCTGTATAAACAATTGTTACGACCGCAATTACCTATTAGTTTTCTGGATGCTAAGACCAAACTCACGAGCCCAATGAACACTCAAAAACCACAATGACTCTTTTCTATACTAGACTATTGTTGTCATACCGATTGGCGATCCCCCACATCGTAGCATCATATGGTCACAAACTGGAGTATTATGATCCATTGCTGCTTGCTTATGGCACACTCATTCATAAACATTGCTTGCTTTTTCAAAGGGAGGGCAGGGGTCTGCCTCCATGGCGACCAGTGGCTCAGACTGCTGAACTACACACACCCGCACCACCACCACCACTCGCCCCATCAACACAAGTGACGCTCAGATGTGGTGATGAGGGGAAAAAGTGAGATTTGACAAAAACAGACAGTGTGTAAGAGTATCACCTTATTTTGTAGCTGTCATCTCCCAACATGTTTCCTCAGTGATTAGCATTTTCACTACAGAAGATTATTTTGAGATGATGGGGGGGGGGGGGGGGGGGGGGGGTGTTGGCTCGAATGGTTTCGCGCATGCCATTTCTCTGGCTTCCTGTGAAATTTGCTGGGAAAGAGAGTTAATTGCTCTCTGGTTCTTTGTCCCCTCAGATCTTATCGCGCAAGTGGCGCGAAACAGATTTCTACAAGCTCAACAGAACTAAAGTGAAATACCCGAAAAGTAGGCAAACAGACGAAAGCAGGTTCTACAATGTGACCTTAGAAAATGTTTGGGCAATGGCCAGGTTGCCGCGCAACACGGTGAACAGCTGCAATGGACAAGCGAGGTTGAAATGGACAAAATACAGTATTCCAGTTTGGACGGAATATAGAAATAGAAGACATGAACATCCACTTAAGACCAAATAGACACGTGTGTCCTTTAAGGCTTGTGTTGATTAATCTGTAACGATGTGTCACTTCATTTCTGTTAGTTTTTTGTGTTTTTGTATTTACTTCCGGTTCAGTGCTCTTATTTTGTTGTATTTCCTGTTTTTATTCACGGAGCACTATTTTTCTCTTTTCGTTGATTGGCAGCGGTTCACACCTGCTGTCAATCACACTAGTGTCTATTTATGTTTCACTCGAGCACTCCTCAGTGCTCGATGATAAATATTATGTTGAGAACGTTTATCTGCACGACTGCTTTATGTTTGCTTTTGTTATTTTCTTTTGTGTATTAAATTCATCTTACCTCCACGCAACTCTCCTGGATTCTTGCATACTCGGGGACACACAACTGCAGCCATGCGACATCCCAACAGTATCATCGAGCCAGAAGAAAGTGTCCTCGCGAGAATCCCTGTCGGCAATCCTCAGCCGACGTTCTGGACCGCACAATTCCTGGAGGACTTGAAGGCCAGGTTTGTGCGGTCCCAGCCAACAGATGCGGACCCTCTCCCCGCGGCAACGCCACCGGCTTCGGCTCTCCGACCGGCGCGTCCCCCGCCGCCATCTTTCCTCTCGGCTCGACGGCTGACTACGGCTCTCCGACCAGCACGTCCGCCACTTCCTGCATGCCTCGCGGCTCCCGCGGCAACGCTACCGGCTACGGCTCACCGACCGGCGCGTCCTCCGCCGCCATCCTTCCTCTCGGCAACGCTGCCGGCTACGTCTCACCGACCGGCGCGCCCACCTCCTCCTTCACGTCTCGCGGCTCCTGCGGCTCCGTCGCCTACTGCGGCTCTCCGACCGGCACGTCCGCCGCCGCCATCCTTCCCGTCGTCTGCTGAGCTGCTTCTCCCTGCTCCTACGCAGCTTCCAGCGGCTGCTCCCCGGCTGCTCTTTCTGCCAGCTCCCGCTCTCTTTTTTGGATCGCCGAGAGCTCCAGTGGAGCCCACAGTGAGGTCACTTTTGTCCTCCTGCTGGGACTCGGCGCGGGACGTGTCTTCGTCCCTCTTCCTGGCCTCCTCCCGCCCGTCCCTGGTTTTCGCACCGGGGGACGCCGACGAGCAGGCATGTCTTCCCGCAAGTGTGGACGGTTTCTGGCAGCCGCCTAGTGGAGGGGGGCCCACAATACACTGCGGTGCAGCCAGGCACACACTGCTGTCATCTTCGCAAGCGTCTCCTTCCACGGAGACATCTACGTGCCTGGCGGGCTTTCGCACAGCCCCAACGCCGGCTCCACGCCTAGCCCCTACGCCGGCTCCACGCCTAGCCCCTACGCCGGCTCCACGCCTAGCCCCTACGCCGGCTCCACGCCGAGCCCCTACGCCGGCTCCACGCCGAGCCCCAACGCCGGCTCCACGCCGAGCCCCAACGCCGGCTCCACGCCGAGCCCCAACGCCGGCTCCACGCCGAGCCCCAACGCCGGCTCCACGCCGAGCCCCAACGCCGCCAAGAGCAGCACCACGCCGGGCTTCGTCACCGCCGGCATCCGCTATTCCTCGGCCAGCATTTGCTGCTCCTCGCCCGGCGTCATCTGCCGCTTTCACGCCGCCGATGACGCCTGCCGCTTCAACACCGCCGATGACGTCTGCCGCTTTCACGCCGCCGATGACGTCTGCCGCTTTCACGCCGCCGATGACGTCTGCCGCTTTCACGCCGCCGATGACGTCTGCCGCTTTCACGCCGCCGATGACGTCTGCCGCTTTCACGCCGCCGATGACGTCTGCCGCTTTCACGCCGCCGATGACGTCTGCCGCTTTCACGCCGCCGATGACGTCTGCCGCTTTCACGCCGCCGATGACGTCTGCCGCTTTCACGCCGCCGATGACGTCTGCCGCTTTCACGCCGCCGATGACGTCTGCCGCTTTCACGCCGCCGATGACGTCTGCCGCTTTCACGCCGCCGATGACATCTGCCACTTCCACGCCGTTGATGACGCCTGCGGTTTCCACGCCGCCGGTTACGTCTTCTGCTTCCCGGCCTGCTTCAGCGCGCCCGCTTCTACGTCGGCCGTGGATGTGGCCGTGCCCTGCGCACTCTCCTCTTTTTCGGCCAGTGATTTGGCCGTTCCCTGGCCGCCCGCCTCGCCAGTTCCAGCGGCGCTCTACGCGGCGCCGCCACCTGACTTTCCCTCGCTGGCTGCGGGGACACGAGGTTTGGCAACCCTCCACCAAATCCTCCCTCCACCCTCCCTTACATTTTGGACTTTTTTCCATTTTTTTTTCTTTCCCAGGGAACATCTGGTATCTGTTCCTTGAGGGGGAGGTCCTGTAACGATGTGTCACTTCATTTCTGTTAGTTTTTTGTGTTTTTGTATTTACTTCCGGTTCAGTGCTCTTATTTTGTTGTATTTCCTGTTTTTATTCACGGAGCACTATTTTTCTCTTTTCGTTGATTGGCAGCGGTTCACACCTGCTGTCAATCACACTAGTGTCTATTTATGTTTCACTCGAGCACTCCTCAGTGCTCGATGATAAATATTATGTTGAGAACGTTTATCTGCACGACTGCTTTATGTTTGCTTTTGTTATTTTCTTTTGTGTATTAAATTCATCTTACCTCCACGCAACTCTCCTGGATTCTTGCATACTCGGGGACACACAACTGCAGCCATGCGACATCCCAACATAATCACATTTAATCCAATAATACTTCATGTAACCTGCAATGTCTGTGTGTGTGTGTATATATATATATATATATATATAGATATATAGATATACATATAGGAAAAATCAACATGAGGGAAGATCATGTTCTGAAAATGCCCTTTGAGACTTGAAAATGATAATTTCATTCGTCCATCCATCCATTTTCTACCGCTTATTCCCATGTGGGGGCGCGGGGGGCGCTGGCGCCTATCTCAGCTACAACCGGGCGGAAGGCGGGATACACCCTGGACAAGTCGCCACCTCATCGGCATTCACGCATTCACGGGGAGAACATGCAAACTCCACACAGAAAGATCCTGAGCCTGGATTTGAACCCAGGACTGCAGGACCTTCGTATTGTGAGGTCTTGCTGGGTTTATTTGGTGAAACAAAACACATTTAGCCATACAAATATGTACCAAACTCCTACATATACATGTGTATATGTGAGGCTCCTTAACTGAACTTACTTGTTTTTTATAAAACCTATCATAATAATGAAAAGGAGCAATTTCATTGTAAAATCTTGTAAAAAAAAAAAAAAAAAAAAGGGCACATGCTGAGACACAATGGACTTCCTCATCACTGTAGGACATCACGCTGATTATATAAAAGCAGGCACACAAAAACATTTAATGCAATTATTATAATATCACCTTATTACAAAAAGTGGCGTCACAGCACCCATTTGTCAAACAATGAAGCGAATTCCTCAGGATGATTAGGAGTAATTTCATGAATATAATCTTCCTAGACTGAGACAATGTGGCGGTTAAATGTGTAAAATGGAGACCTACCTTCTCAGGCTGAAGCAGAACGGTCCTCTTTCCTTTGTTCAGCGGGGCAATAGAGCGCGTATTCGCGGCCTGAGCTGTGGCGATGTGCGCTACGTGATCACAGCGATTGCGGAGGTCTTCCGAGCCCAGCGAGCGGCCCGTGTTGCTTCTCCCAGACAACGTGTCTGCCGGGCGGGGCCACAGGCAGCCGACTCGCCCATTTGCTCCGGAGTGAGAGCCGGCTGACAAATGGCTTGTTCGCTCCTCACAGGCGCCGCGCAATAGGCGGAACTGGTTTACATATGCAAATGAGATGTAAAGGACGCAAACACGTGGACACGCGGATCAGTTTCGTTTCAGAGGGGCGAAAAGTCAACCAGTGTTTTTTTTTGTGTGTGTGTGTGGTGTGTGTGTGGGGGGGGGGGGCATTCCAGAAGCGTTCTTGCTCGTTATGTCATCTGGACACCATGGTGGCGGACTCTGTGGTGCAGAATGATAAATGCAAAGTCAGCATGTCCAGGATCAACTGTACTCCAAGTTATAGTTTGCACAAAGACAAAATGTTTCTTTTATTAGACAAACAGCCTCTGCGTTATTTAGGCAGCCGCATCAGACGTGAGAGAGTATCAAACATCTGAATAAAATCATCTTTTTACACACTATTTCAAGGGAAACATCTCTTTTTTGGAGGGGAATTTTGCCAATCGTTCAAAATCATTATGAGACAAGAACACGTCTTTTTTTAGGATACTAAAGATGATTAAAAAAACGAATAATTATAATATGATAGTAAGTAACTATACATATATAAGTGTGTGTGTGTGTATATGTGTATATATATATATATATATACACAATATATATGTGTATGTATGTATTTATATATATATGTATCTATATATATATATACCGTATACATGTATATATATATATATATATATATTATATATATATATATCTATATAATATATATATATATATATATATTATAT
>NC_084622.1:2456278-2576278 GCF_033978795.1 Nerophis ophidion
CGGCCTCGAGAAAAATGATGGTTCCCCTAGCCTGATATTTTGTTGCACAACCTCTCGAAGCAATTACGACAATCAAGCAATATGTTTGATCAGGTTTAAGACCGGGCTCACGGGCCACTTTAGAATAAGACAAGGTTTCACCCTGAGCCATACTTAAGTGTTTTTAGATGTGTGTTTTTGGGGGTCATTGACAACTGAGACTAAGCTTTCTGACTCTGGGCAACACATTCTGAACCAGAATGCCTTGATAGATTTGAGTTTCCAATGTATGCTGTACAGATTAAAGACACCATGTGTCAGATGCAGCAAAGCAGTAGGTATCATTTCTTGTTGCATCTGTAAGCATAGAGTTTACTGTATATGACTGATCCATCTCTGAAGTCTGTGTATACTAATCAACATAGATTTTGGCAAATTCCATTAATTTCTAAAAGGTCAGTGCATGTGCCTCACAATACGAAGGTCCTAGGTTCCATTCTGGGCTCGGGATCTTTCTGTGTGGAGTTTGCATGTTCTTCCCGTGACTGAGTAGGTTCCCTCCGAGCGCTCCGGCTTCGTCCCCAAAGAATTCCACCTGGGGATAGGTTGATTGGCAACACTAAATTGGCTCTAGTGTGTGAATGTTGTCTGTCTATCTGTGTTGGCCCTACGTTGAGGTGGCAGGGTGTACCCAGCCTTCCGCCCGAATGCAGCTGAGTTAGGCTCCAGCACCACCGCGACCCCCAATGGGACTAGCGGTAAAAAAATGGATGGATGAATGGATTAATCAGCATTGAATTATTTTAGTGATTACTGTGGGATTTTCTTTCTTTCTGTCCCATAAGGGTATCAACAATGTTTTCAACGTCTGCATGAATAGTATTAACTGCAGGATTTTAATGGAACATCTTAATGGCCAAGTCATTAGAAGTTACTAATATTTAACTTAATTTAAACAAGTAAATGTTATGCTGTGAATGAATGATCTGTAATAGACATGGAGACGAAGTGAGAACAATTACCTTAAAAGATGGGCTTCTTCATACTCCTTTTTAGATAATTATGCAGAAATGTGCAAATTTAACCTGCACGAGAAGTTCCAAAATAACTTCATTAAACATGTCTGAATAAATCATAACCAATGTTACACAAATATCATAGTTCTAATAAACTGAATAGATTAGATACATAGGGTTGAAACTTTCCCCAAAACGCATTATCCAAATACATTTATACAGTACATGCCAACATTTTTCCAAGATGGCGCTGCTATAGTGGCTGCTGTTGGCAGGAGCTCTGTGCTCTTGTGTCATCCTTTTGTGTTTCCCTCTTGTTTTCATGTGTTATTATCATCTTTTTCTTTTTGGTCCGGGACCCTTTGGGACTGTGTGACAAGGGGTGTCACTTTCGTGACCTCTGTGGTGCTTTTTTGTGGACTTCTGGATCTGCCTCCCGGGAGTCTTTTGACCATGGAGACCAGTTGCTGGGTCTCTGCCACACCGGAGTCGGTTTGGAGGGACTGGAGTAGATGCGGATGAGGGGACAGGACTGCGGAGCTAGCACTGAGCGCTGGGACGGAGAGGCTTCGCGGTGTCTTGGCTGGGTGAGCAGGTGTCGGACACCTCAGTCACCTTGGACGTATCCTCGCTCATCCATGCAGACTTGACACTGGCCGAGAGTGGAGTGGGCTGTCTTGGTTGCTTTGATGGGTCTGCTCCTGTCTCTGGCCATGCTCCCTCCACCCCAGCGGACGATGGCGTGGAACACCGCAGAGGCCACCACAGTGGATATGTTTCTTTTACTTTTTATTCATAGCTGTATGTAGAAGTGTCTGGTTGTATCTGCTGCTTTAATGTCTTTAATGTCTTTTGTGTTCTTTGATCTTTGATGTTTACCTCTTACACACATGGAAGAGGGATGTGTACTATGGCTATGAGTTGAGTTGTTTTTTTTTCCCTTGGCTTCAGTCTGCACCCCCTCCCCAGGGCCCAGGCTAAGACCGATTTTTTTATTTTATTTTAACCCCTCCCCGTGTTTACCTGTATCTCATCTTTTTTGTAAGGGGCGCTGGAAGCCGTCAGACCCGTCAGCGATCCTGTTCTGTCTCCCTGTAATGTTTGTCTGATCTTGAACGGGATTGCGCTGAAAATTTTAATTTTCCCTTACGGAATAATTAAAGTACTATCTAATCTAATCTAATGTAAAAAAAAGTTTGGACACACCTTCTCATTCAATGTGTTTTTTTTATTTTCATGACTATTTACATTGTAGATTGTCGCTGAAGGCATCAAAACTATGAATGAACACAGTTATGTACTTAAGAAAAGAAGGTAAAATAACTGAAAGCATGTTTAATATTGTTTCTTCAGAAAAATCCACCCTTTGCTCTGATTACTGCTTTGCACACTCTTGGCAATCTCTCGATGAGCTTCAAGAGGTAGTCACCTGAAATGCTTTATACTTCACAGGTGTCATAGTTACGATGCCTTTAGTGACAATCTACAAGGTAAATAGTCATGGAAATAAAGAAAACACATTGAAATGATTAGGTGCGTCCAAACGTTTGGCCTGTACTGTATACCTTGGTTGGCTATAAACTTAAATATCTTCTAAACTGACAGAAATATCCACATATTCTGATATCTCAAGCATTATAGTGATATTTACTTGTTTAGCTAGCTAGTACTTATTATAAAAGTTAGACTTCTTACTCATTCCTAAGGGCTGAAATAGTAAAATACATGTGCAGTAACTTCAAATTGTCGATGTAAAATATCACAATACATGCTGTGTATGTTTTGCTTACAAACAACGTTACATACCTTGGTTAAATATCTATGGAAATATCTTCCAAATGTATATAAATATGCTGGTATTCTGACGTTTAAAGCGTTATTGTGACGTAAATAGATTTAACTACTAAAACAGGGGTGCCCATTACGTCGATCGCGAGCTACCAGTCGACCGCGGGGGGTGTGTCAGTCGATCTCCAGCCAGGCTTTTAAAAAAAATAGACCTAAAAATTAGTGACCATCAATCTTCACCAAAACGTCACTTAAATGACATTCACGGTACCGGAGGGTCTTGTGAGATGACGCTGGCTGCTGCAAGATCATTATTATGAAAATATGACCAAGAGGAAGGCGAGAAACACTTTTTATTTCAACAGACTCTCGCGCCGTACCTTCCGTCAAAACTCTAAAGGCCGACTGCACATTTCCTATCTTCACAATAAAAGCCCTGCTTCATGCTGCCTGCGCTAACTAAATACAGAGTCTCGGAAAACTGGCGTGCACAAGCGATCCCTCAGAAAGCTGGCGTGCACATCACTTGTGCACGCCAGCTTTCCGAGACTCTTATTTTGTTAGCGCAGGCAGCATGAAGCAGGGCTTTTATTGTGAAGATAGGAAATGTGCAGTCGGCCTTTAGAGTTTTGACGGAAGGAACGGCGCGAAAGTCTGTTGAAATAAAAAGTGTTTCTCGCCTTCCTCTCTGTCATTTTTTCATAATAATGAACTGGCAGCAGCCAGCGTCATCTCACAAGACCCTCGGGTGCCGTGAATGTCAATCAAGCAAGCTACGGAATTTGCCGCCAATGTTTTTCTTGTAAAGTGTATGGAAGCTGGATGAATTAGATGCCAAAAACCAACCACTTTCATGTGGTATTGTACAGAAAGGACAACTTTTTTTCTCCTCCATTTGAAAATGTGGGCGTTATCATCATCACTGTCTGATTCCAATCAATGCAAGTCATCAGAATCAGGTAATACACCAACTTATATTCTCGTGAAAGAAAGACATCTATATGTGTTACACATGCTTGTATTATCATTAAACACATTTAACTTGTTTACAAAAATGTCTCTTTCATAAATAAATAAATATAAATGATATATATAAATGAGGTAGATCCCCTCGAGTTGGTCAATTGAAAAGTAGCTCGCCTGCAGAAAAAGTGTGGGCACCCCTGTACTAAAAGGAAACAGCTTCTCCCACAGCAGTCCCTGTACAACACTGCCATCTACTGGCCGTATTTGTAAAACGCATTCATCTATTTCTACTTCCGGGCAACACAATCTATGGAGATATTGTGCTCAAAGGGGGGTAAAAAATCGTCCAATATGTGTAAAATAATGCAGAGGATGGTGACAGAAAGGCTAATGTATGTCATTAAAAAGAAATGATTATTATCAAAGTGTTAGACAAGAGAATTAAATAAGATAGGCTTATAGAAACTAGGGGTGTCAAAGTCAAGGCCCGCAGGCCAGATCCGGCCCGCAAATGAATTATCTATGGCCCCCGGGATGATATTTAATTAGTATTAGAAGCGGCCCAAAGGCCACTGTTTTGCACGCACCAATACTCGATCAGTGTTGGCTAGGTCTGCAAATCTTTGGGTGTCCCACGATTCGATTCAATATCGATTCTTGGGGTCTCGATTCGATAATACATCGATTTTTTTCGATTCCACGCAATTCTCGATTCAAAAACGATATTTTTGTGATTCAAAACGATTCTGTATTCATTCAATACATAGATTTCAGCAGGATCTACCCCAGTCTACTGACATGCTAGCAGAGTAGTACATTTTTTTAAAACAGCTTTTATAATTGTAAAGGACAATGTTTTATCTACTGATTGCAATAATGTAGATTTGTTTTAACTGTTAAACGAACCAAAAAGATGACTTATTTTATCTTTTTGAAAACATTGGACACAGTGTGTTGTCAAGCTCATGAGATGCCATGCAAGTGTAAGCCACTGTTGTTCTTTTATTTGTATTTTTATAAATGTCTAATGATAATGTAAATGAGGGATTTTTAATTACTGCTATGCTGAAATTATAACTAATATTGATACTGTTGTTGATAATATTTATTTTTGTTTCACTACTTTTGGTTTGTTCTGTGTGGTGTTTGTGTCTCCTCTCAATTGCTCTGTTTATTGCAGTTCTGAGTGTTGCTGGATCAGGTTTGGTTTTGGAATTGGATTGCAGTGTTATGGTATTGCTGTGTATTGTTTTGTTTGATTGATAAAAATAAAAATAAAAAAATAAAAATTTTAAAAAATTAATTAAAAAAAAAAAGAGAATCGATTCTGAATCGAACAACGTGAGTATAGCGATTCATATTCGAATCAATGTCTTTCCCACAACCCTAGTGTTGGCGCTAGGAATTTTCAAAATGGGGTCCTAGGGACCCCATCGACATACTTGCCAACCTTGAGACCTCCGAATTCGGGAGATTGGGGAGGGGGGTAAAGGGGGGTTAAGGGGGAAGGAGTATATTTATAGCTAGAATTCGTTGAAATTCAAGTATTTCTTATATATATATATATATATATATATATATAGGTTGATTGGCAACACTAAATGGTCCCTAGTGTGTGAATGTGAGTGTGAATGTTGTCTGTCTATCTGTGTTGGCCCTGCGATGAGGTGGCGACTTGTCCAGGGTGTACCCCGCCTTCCGCCCGATTGTAGCTGAGATAGGCGCCAGCGCCCCCCGCGACCCCGAAAGGGAATAAGCGGTAGAAAATGGATGGATGGATATATATATATATATATATATATATATATATATATATATATATGAAAACCTTTAAAATATAAAATATAGAAATGCATGTAAATAGGGTGGAGGTGAAATGTGAAATTAGAGAAAAAGTGTGGACGAATGGCAAGCAAGGTGGGCTAGATCAGTGGTTCTCAAATGGGGGTACGCATACCCCTGGGGGTACTTGAAGGTATGCCAAGGGGTACGTGAGATTTTTTTAAAATATTCTAAAAATAGCAACAATTCAAAAATCCTTTATAAATATATTTATTGAATAATACTTCATCAAAATATGAATGTAAGTTCATAAAGTGTGAAAAGAAATGCAACAATGCAACATTCAGTGTTGACAGCTAGATTTTTTGTGGACATGTTCCATAAATATTGATGTTAAAGATTTCTTTGATTGTGAAGAAATGTTTAAAATTAAGCTCATGAATCCAGATGGATCTCTATTACAATCCCCAAAGTGGGCACTTTAAGTTGGTGATTACTTGTATGTGTAGAAATATCTTTATTTATAATTGAATCACTTGTTTATTTTCAACAAGTTTTTAGTTCTTTTTATATCGTTTTTTTCCAAATACTTTCAGAAAGACCACTACAAATAAGGAATATTTTGCACTGTTATACAATTTAATTAATACGAACCTGATGACATAGTGCTGTATTTGACTTCTGTATCTCTTTTTTTCTACCAAAAATGCTTTGCTCTGATTAGGGGGTACTTGAGTTAAAAAAATGTTCACAGGGGGTATATCACTGAAAAAAGGTTGAGAACCACTGCGCTAGAGAAGTCAAAAGAAGACATTTATGCGAAATACAGAGTGTTAAAATGGAAAGGGTTGGAAGTGCAATAAGGAGGGAAGAAAGTTTGCTGATCAAGATCAAGGATAGGTCAGTAAAACATTGAAAATAATGGACAAACAGAAGGTGTGAGGGACGTCTGTTGAACATGTACTAAGTAGTGTAGTACATATAAGACGGGGGTGCCCACACTTTTTCTACAGGCGAGTTACTTTTCAATTGACCAACTCGAGGGGATCTACCTCATTTACAGTATATATATCATTTATATTTATTTATTTATGAAAGAGACATTTTTGTAAACCAGTTAAATTTGTTTAATGATAATACAAACATGTGTAACACATATAGATGTCTTTCTTTCACGAAGACAAGAATATAAGTTGGTGTATTACCTGATTCTGATGACTTGCATTGATTGGAATCAAATGGAGGAGAAAAAAAGTTGTCCTTTCTGTACAATACCACATGAAAGTGGTTGGATTTTGGCATCTAATTCATCCAGCTTCCATACACTTTACAAGAAAAACATTGGCGGCAAATTCCGTAGCTTGCTTGATTGACATTCACGGCACCCGAGGGTCTTGTGAGATGACGCTGGCTGCTGCCAGTTCATTATTATGAAAAAATGACAGAGAGGAAGGCGAGAAACACTTTTTATTTCAAAAGACTTTCGCGCCGTCCCTTCCGTCAAAACTCTAAAGGCCGACTGCACATTTCCTATCTGTGAAGTGAAGTATATTTATATAGCGCTTTTCTCAAATGACTCAAAGCGCTTTACATAGTGAAACCCAATATCTAAGTTACATTTAAACCAGTGTGGGTGGCACTGGGAGCAGGTGGGTAAAGTGTCTTGCCCAAGGACACAACAGCAGTGACTAGGATGGCACAAGCGGGAATCGAACCTGCTACCCTCAAGTTGCTGACACGGCCACTCTACCAACCGAGCTATGCCGCCCCTTCACAATAAAAGCCCTGCTTCATGCTGCCTGCGCTAACAAAATAAGAGTCTCGGAAAGCTGGCGTGCACAAGTGATGTGCACGCCAGTTTTCTGAGGGATCGCTTGTGCACGCCAGTTTTCCGAGACTCTGTATTTAGTTAGCGCAGGCAGCATGAAGCAGGGCTTTTATTGTGAAGATAGGAAATGTGCAGTTGGCCTTTAGAGTTTTGACGGAAGGTACGGCGCGAGAATCTGTTGAAATAAAAAGTGTTTCTCGCCTTCCTCTCGGTCATATTTTCATAATACTGATCTTGCAGCAGCCAGCGTCATCTCACAAGACCCTCCGGTACCGTGAATGTCATTTAAGTGACGTCTTGGTGAAGATTGATGGTCACTAATTTTTAGGTCTATTTTTTTTAAAAGCCTGGCTGGAGATCGACTGACACACCCCCCGCGGTCGACTGGTAGCTCGCGATCGACGTAATGGGCACCCCTGATATAAGAGATAGAGATGTTTGTTAAAGAGGAAATCAACAGATGTGTCATTAGCAATGGCTGGGGTGTTTAACACGAGGAATAGGAAACAGGTGAAGGCTGTATTTGATTTGTTTAAGAACACATGGTTGTATTATAAGATTTAATGGATACTGGGGGATAGGGAGAGCGGGGTCCAAATAAAGGGCAGGTGAGCCTGGTTAAACTGCTACATAGGTCATTTAATGTATTTAAGTTTGTTTCAATTATTTTGTGAATTGGGGATTTAGATTGTGAATTATTGTCTGACCTACACTCCTGAGCAGAAGATTGCGGTAACGCACCATGAAGCTGGATGCCAACCACCAAAAAACACAAAGAAGAAAAAGCAAAAGAAGAATAATACTGCAGGGGGCGCTAATGTACCAAATGATGGATGCAAACCGCCGTTAAACCAAAAAAGAAGATAAAGACATGATCTATTTCTACTTCCGGGTAGGGAGTGAATCAATATTGTTGTCATTTCTAGCTTCACTTTTCACTTTTGCACCGGCAAACATTTGCCAAAGTTGTTTTTTTTGCTATGTATCACCAACCTGTGTTGAAGAACAGGCGGACACTTTTGGAGAGAGCTGAGAAGTTTATTTCTGATGTTTACTTCACAGACTGCAACCTGCGAGGACGGTATATACCTTATTGAGGTTTTTATTCTCATCTTACAATTGTGCCTCTCATGTGGAGCATCATTGCTTGAACATTTACATTACTTTTTAATAACATGTTCAGCTTATTCAAACCGAGTCCACATTTGATTCATTCAAACATATAGGACAGGGGTGTCCAAACTTTGGCCCGGGGGCCATTTGCTGCTCCTTTTTATTTGGCCCACAACACATTCCATCCCATCCATCCATATTCTACCGCTTATTCCCTTTTGGGGTCGCGGGGGGCGCTGGCGCCTATCTCAGCTACAATCGGGCGGAAGGCGAGGTACACCCTGGACAAGTCGCCAGCTCATCGCAGGGCCAACACAGAAAGACAGACAACATTCACACACTAGGGCCAATTTAGTGTTGCCAATCAACCTATCCCCAGGTGCATGTCTTTGGAAGTGGGAGGAAGCCGGAGTACCCGGAGGGAACCCACGCATTCACGGGGAGAACATGCAAACTCCACACAGAAAGATCCCGAGCCTGGATTTGAACCCAGGACCGCAGGACCTTCGTAACAACACATTCCATCCTTGAATTTTCAACCACTTGTCTCTTTCGGGGTTAAATAAAAACATCACAGACTAAGAAAATTATCATAAATACTTGACAACCAAAATGGCCAACAACCTGTGCATCTTACTGTATATCAGGGGTGTCGAACTCCTTCTCTTTGAGGGCCACGTTGCAGTTTTGACTGCCCTCAGAGGGCCGAATGTAACATTAAAGGCCTACTGAAATCCACTACTACCCACCACGCAGTCTGATAGTTTATATATCAATGATGAAATATCAACATGTACTGCATGCAGTTATATATCTTTTAAACTGTATCCATCCAATAATGAAACAGAAATTATATTATCATACATTCAAAACATTTTTGGGGGCCACACATACATAAATATCTACTAAACATCCATCCATCCATTTTCTACCGCTTGTCCCTTTCGGGGTTGCAGAGGTTGCTGGAGCCTATCTCAGCTGCATTTGGGCAGAAGGTGGCATACACCCTTGACAAGTCACCACCTCATCACAGGGCCAACACAAATAGACAGACAACATTCACACTCACATTCCAATTTAGTGTTGCCAATCAACCTATCCCCAGGTGCATGTTTTTGGAGGTGTGAGGAAGCCGGAGTACCCGGAGGGAACCCACGCAGTCATGGGGACAACTTGCAAACTTTTGGTGGTAGCAGGGGGGGTGTATATTGTAGCATCTTGGAAGAATTAGTGCTGCAAGGGATTGTGGGTATTTGTTTTGCTGTGTTTATGTTGTGTTACGGTGTAGATGTTCTCCCCAAATGTGTTTGTCATTCTTGTTTGGTGTGGGTTCACAGTGTGACAAATAATGCAACGAAATGTTGTTCTTATTTGTACTGTGAAGTTCAAATTTGAATGACAATAAAAAGGAAGTCTAAGTCTAGTTTAATATTTGTAACAGTTTTAAAGTTGTTTATACATCCCCCCTCAGTGTGACCTGAATGGCTGTTGATCAAGTATGCCTTGCATTCACTTATGTGTGTGTAAAAGCCGCATATATTATGTGACTGGGCCGGCACGCTGTTTGTATGGAGGAGAAGCGGATGTCACGACAGGTAGTAGGGGACGCTAAAGGCAGTGCCTTGAAGGCATGCCCCCAATATTGTTATCAGGGTGGAAATTGGGAGAAATTCGGAATGGTTGCCCCAGGAGATTTCCTGGAGGGGCACTAAAATTCGGGAGTCTCCCGGGAAAATCGGGACGGTTGGCAAGTATCAATAGATTGTGACCATTTTAATGTGAATTTTATGGTAAAATTTTGCCATTCTAAATTGCAATTTTAAATTTCCCGGGAGTTTTTTCTTGAAAATGTCGCGTAATGATGACGTGTACGCTTGACGTCACGGGGTGTTGGGAAGTATGAGCACTGCACACACACACAGCTAAAAGTCGTCTGCTTTAACCACATATTTACACAGTATTTTGGAGATCTGTGTTGCTGAATCGTTTGCAATTTGTTCAGTTAATATTGGAGAAGTCAAAGTAGAAAGATGGAGTTGGGAAGCTTTAGCCTTTGGCCACACAAACACACGGTGATTCCTTGTTTAAAATTCACAGAGGTGAAACTTTAGTATGGATCACAGCGAACATGGATCCCGACTGAATGTCAACCAGCAGGTTTCGGCGAGAAAATTGTGGTAAAAAGTTGCTTGTGCCGCCCATAAAGCTGCCGTCGACTTCCCCGAGACGCTGCGCGTCAACACACCCGTGGACACACACCTCCGACTATCAGGTACTGTTAAACTCACTAAAACACTAGCAACACAATAGAAAGATAAGGGATTTCCCAGAATGATTCTAGTAAATGTGTCTAAAAACACCTGCATCCGTCCCAATGCAATCATGTTTTTTTTTTTTTTCTTCTAGTCCGTCGCTATCAATATCCCCAAACAGGAACCTTTCATCCTCGCTCAAATTAATGGGGAAATTGTCGTTTTCTCGGTCCGAATAACTTTTTGTTGGATGCCCCCATTAAAATCAATGTGAAGATGTGAGGAGCCCCCACACGTGTGACGTCATCGTCTGCGAATTCCGGTAGAGGCAGGGCTTTTCTTTTAGCAAGCAAAAGTTGCAAACTTTATCTTGGATGTTCTCTACTAAATCCTTTCAGCAAAAATATGGCAATATTGCGAAATGATCAAGTATGACACACAGAATGGACCTGCTATCCCTGTTTAAATAAGAAAATCTCGTTTCAGTAGGCTTTTAATAAAAGAAACATACATGGATAAGGATTAGCCGCATGATATTGTCACACCTATGCATTTGATTAGTTAACGGCCTACTGAAATGAGATGTTCTTATTTAAACGGGGATAGCAGGTCCATTCTATGTGTCATACTTGATCATTTCGCGATATTGCCATATTTTTGCTGAAAGGATTTAGTAGAGAACATCCACGATAAAGTTCGCAACTTTTGGTCGATACTAAAAAAGCCTTGCCTGTACCGGAAGTAGCGGACAATGTGCGCGTGACCTCACTGGTTGTAGAGCTCCTCACATCCTCACATACCGAGAAAGTGACAATTTCCCCATTAATTTGAGCGAGGATGAAAGATTTGTGGATGAAGATAGTGAGAGTGAAGGACTAGAAAAAAAAAGATTAGGGCAGTGGGAGCGATTTAGATGTTATTAGACACATTTACTAGGATAATTCTGGAAAAATACCTTATTTGCCTATTGTGTTACTAGTGTTTTAGTGAGATTATATAGTCATACCTGAAAGTCGGAGGGGTGTGGTGACCGCCAGTGTCTCTGAGGGAAGCAATGGAGGAGCCAAGAAAGTCACAGCTGCCTCTTTGACTGCTGAAGGAGGAACGGCACAAGCTCCGCTCATGTTTACAGTAAGAGCCGACTTATTACCACAATTTTCTCACCAAAACCTGCCGGTTGACATGTGGTAGAGAACCATGTGCGCTTGACCACTCTGTTCCATATTAAAGCTTCACAACAAACAAAGAAACATTGGCTGTGTTTGTGTTGCTACAGCCGGCTGCAATACACCGCTTTCCACCAACATCTTTTTTTTTTTGTAGTCTCAATTATTAATTGAACAAATTGCAAAAGATTCAGCAACACAGATGTCCAGAATACTTTATAATTATGCGATAAAAACAGACTACTTTTAGCCGTGATCGGTGCTGGGAGAACATGTCCGCTACCACCGGTGACGTCACGCGCGCACGTCATCACACGCGTCATCATTCCGCGACGTTTTCAACAGGATACCTCGCGGGAAATTTAAAATTGCAATTTAGTAAACTAAACCGGCCGTATTGGCATGTGTTGCAATGTTAAGATTTCAGCATTGATATATAAACTATCACACTACGTTGTCGGTAGTAGTGGCTTTCAGTAGGCCTTTTATGTATATTTTACTTACACTATTAAAAAAAAAAAAAAATCTGTGGATTTTGCGGTCCAAAAGAATGGCAAAATTTTACCATAAAATTCACATTAAAATGGTCACAGTCTATTCATACTTGCCAACCCTCCCGATTTCCCCGGGAGACTCCCGAATTTTAGTGCCCCCCCAGGAAATCTCCTGGGGCAACCATTCCGAATTTCTCCCAATTTCCACCCTGATAACAATATTGGGGGCATGCCTTCAAGGCACTGCCTTTAGCGTCCCCTACTACCTGTCGTGACATTCGCTTCTCTTCCATACAAACAGCGTGCCGGCCCAGTCACATAATATATGCGGCTTTTACACACACATAAGTGAATGCAAGGCATACTTGATCAACAGCCATTCAGGTCACACTGAGGGGGGCTGTATAAACAACTTTAAAACTGTTACAAATATTAGACTAGACTTAGACTTCCTTTTTATTGTCATTCAAATTTGAACTTTACAGTACAAATAAGAACAACATTTCGATGCATTATTTGTCACACTGTGAACCCACACCAAACAAGAATGACAAACACATTTGGGGAGAACATCTACACCGTAACACAACATAAACACAGCAAAACAAATACCTACAACCCCTTGCAGCACTAATTCTTCCGAGACGCTACAATATACACCCCCCCTGCTACCACCAAAAGTTTGCAAGTTGTCCCCATGACTGCGTGGGTTCCCTCCGGGTACTCCGGCTTCCTCCCACCTCCAAAAACATGCACCTGGGGATAGGTTGATTGGCAACACTAAATTGGAATGTGAGTGTGAATGTTGTCTGTCTATTTGTGTTGGCCCTGTGATGAGGTGGTGACTTGTCAAGGGTGTATGCCACCTTCTGCCCAAATGCAGCTGAGATAGGCTCCAGCAACCTCTGCAACCCCGAAAGGGACAAGCGGTAGAAAATGGATGGATGGATGTTTAGTAGATATTTATGTATGTGTAGCCCCCAAAAATGTTTTGAATGTATGATAATATAATTTCTGTTTCATTATTGGATAGATACAGTTTAAAAGATATATAACTGTATGCAGTACATGTCTTTTTTTTCTGTCAAACTAGAAAAAGAAAGATAAAGTACTTTTTTGATGCATATTATTTCCATTCAAAATGATCTGGCCCCCGGGCCTTAAATTTGACTCCTTTGCTGTATAGTCTTAAATCATTTCCTTGCATCCTGTCAGGATAAACATGTCAATCAATCAATCAATCAATCAATCAATCAATGTTTACTTATATAGCCCTAAATCACTAGTGTCTCAAAGGGCTGCACAAACCACTACGACATCCTCTGTAGGCCCACACAAGGGCAAGGAAAACTCACACCCAGTGGGACGTCGGTGACAATGATGACTATGAGAACCTTGGAGAGGAGCAAGAGCTCCTCAATGTCGCAGCCCTTCCGGGCGCCGCCATCTTGATTGCAAGATATGTAAGTTAACGCCTCAAAAAGGTTGTAGTTGTGAAATAATATTTTTTTGTAAAAAAACAACAACAAATTAAATATCTGAAGTGCGTTAAATTTTACACTAATTTGCTTTAAATCCTGTAACACAAAGATAGGTATGGATGTGGATGTTTTTTTTCAGGTAGTTAAGCACAGTGGTTCTCAAATGGGGGTACGCGTACCCCTGGGGGTACTTGAAGGTATGCCAAGGGGTACGTGAGATTTTTTTCAAATATTCTAAAAGTAGGAACAATTCAAAAATCCTTTATAAACATATTTATTGAATAATACTTCAACAAAATATGAATGTAAGTTCATAAACTGTGAAAAGAAATGCAACAATGCAATATTCAGTGTTGACAGCTAGATTTTTTTGTGGACATGTTCCATGAATATAGCTGTTAAAGATTTCATTTTTTGTGAAGAAATGTTTAGAATTAAGTTCATGAATCCAGATGGATCTCAATCAATCAATCAATGGTTATTTATATAGCCCTAAATCACTAGTGTCTCAAAGGGCTGCACAAACCACTACGACATCCTCGGTAGGCCCACATAAGGGCAAGGAAAACTCCCACCCAGTGGGACGTCGGTGACAATGATGACTATATCTCTGGATGTCTATTACAATCCCCAAAGTGGGCACTTTAAGTTGATGATTACTTCTATGTGTAGAAATCTTTATTTATAATTAAATCACTTGTTTATTTTTCAACAAGTTTTTAGTTGTTTTTAAATCAATTTTTTCCAAATAGTTAAAAAAAGACCACTGCAAATGAACAATAAAATAAATCAGAAACTAATGACATAGTGCTGTATTTTACTTCTTTATCTCTTTTTTTCAACCAAAAATGCTTTGCTCTGATTAGGGAGTACTTGAATTAAAAAAATATTCACAGGTGGTACATCACTGAAAAAAGGTTGAACCACTGGTTTAGCATATATTAATTGACCTACACTGTATTGGTCATAGTAACTTTACTGTACAAAATGTATAAACGTGGCCCCTTCAATTTTTATGTAAGTGGCCCTTGCTTAAAACATTTTGCACACCCCTGATCTAGGATATTCCTCTCAGAATAAACCAATACAAATGTTTTGCTTTGCTTCACTGTGATGCTTCTTGCATTAACTATACATAAAAACAGTAAGGTTTTATCTTTTCATAAAGGCTGTATGGAGAATCTTACCCACTGGAATCCCTCAGCCAATTTATGTCTCCTAAACGGATAACATTGATGGAAGCTCAAACACAGAGTTTTACACCTTACAATGTAGGCGATACCTTTGGACCGACGTAAGTATTTTTGTCACCCTTGTTCTAAAAAAGTGGTGTGTTTTTTTATTAACACATACGTTTATTTTAGGTGGTGGACTTGTTGGTTTAAAGCAACCCTGAATATTCCAGAATGCTGGAGAGGTAAAGAGGTTCATGTTCTCTGGGAAAGTGATGGAGAGGCGATGGTTTGGAGGGATGGACAAGCAGTTCAGGTAAAGAAAGCATGTTGTTTTTCATTTACATTTGTTATTCAAACACTTTAAGATGAATTTCCTGTCTTGATTTATCCAGGGTTTGACTAAAGAAGGTGAAAAGACGAGTTACATTTTGTCTGACTGCCTCACAGACGAAGAACCGCACAGGTCTGTCACCAGTGCTCCTGCTTGTTCATGTTGTTCACGCAAAAATATTTAAATGTATATTATACACAGTATATATTTACTTAATATGGCTGTCAAAATTAACAAGTTAACTTGTGAATAATCACAAAAAATTATTGCATTGATCATTTATATGCACAGATTATTCACACAATTGAATTTGTCTGCACTGCTTCTTTATTTTAACCGCAGATCGTTACCTGAATGGTGGCACGGTTTGCAAATAAATGATTTGCTCTTAAGTAAAACACTTTACAGAGGATTATGAGTGGCATTTTGACCATAAAATTGCATTTGTGTCCAATATATGACACTTACTTTAAGTTAATTTAAATTATTCAATAGAGTAATAACCTCTGATTATCATGATTGGTTTTCATATTTGTAATTATTGAGGATGATATGGTTATGTATGGCTTCACGGTGGCAGAGGGGTTAGTGCGTCTGTCTCACAATACGAAGGTCCTGCAGTCTTGGGTTCAATCCCAGGCTCGGGATCTTTCTGTGTGGAGTTTGCATGTTCTCCCCATGAATGCGTGGGTTCCCTCCGGGTACTCCGGCTTCCTCCCACTTCCAAAGACATGCACCTGGGGATAGGCCCCTCCCACCTCCAAAGACATGCACCTGGGGATAGGCCCCTCCCACCTCCAAAGACATGCACCTGAGGATAGGCCCCTCCCACCTCCAAAGACATGCACCTGGGGATTGGTTGATTGGCAACACTAAATGGTCCCTAGTGTGTGAATGTGAGTGTGAATGTTGTCTGTCTATCTGTGTTGGCCCTGCGATGAGGTGGCGACTTGTCCAGGGTGTACCCCGCCTTCCGCCCGATTGTAGCTGAGATAGGCGCCAGCACCCCCCGCGACCTCAAAAGGGAAAAGGCGGTAGATAATGGATGGATGGTTATGTATGGTAAAAAAAAGTGGTGCTTGTGTATATTGGTCTGCCACACAGCAAGGGAATTCTAAGTTTAAACCTTTGTGTGGACTTTGGATGATCTCCTGGGTTTCATTCTGTAGTTCTAAAACATGCATGTTAGATTAATTGCCGATTGTAAATTGTCCACATCTGTGTGTGATTGTCTATATCTGTGGCGCCTTGTATTCTTTTAGTGTTACCATCTATGTGGAAATGGCCTGTAATGGACTCTTTGGAGCCGGTAACGGGTCAATGATCGCACCTCCAGACCCAAACAGGAAGTTTTCTGTGCAAAAAGCAGAGCTTGTGATCTTCAACCGGGAAGTCAGGGAGCTGATGACGGATTTTGAGATGCTCATTGACATTGTCAAGGTACAGTACCTGAAAACAATCTGCCTTTAAAAAGAAAAAGGTGACCTCTTCTTGGTTGTTCTCTTTTCCATTGTAGGAACTTGGCGAGGGCGAGCAGCGAAGCTACCAGGCTCTGTTCACCGTCAATGAGATGGTGAACGTGAGCGACCCCACTGATCCCAGCTCTTTCTCTGGAGCACGGAGTTTGGCTCAGAATTTTTTTAGCCAACATAACGGACAAAGCCAGCACACTGTCCACGCCATGGGCCACTGCCACATTGACTCAGGTCTCACATTTTTATCACAATAGAGTACCGATTGACACCAAACTTAAAATACGCTGAGACATACTTAGTATTTGAAGGTGTGCTACCTAATACGATTAAGAATTCCTCCACTCCACAGCTCAATTAAGTATCTGGAATGAAAGGTCGCAAATATATATAATTTTAGTCAAACCTAGTATCTAATCAGTTGACCTTCTTAACAGTATTCTCATGCTTCTTGCTTGCAAGTAAAACAGCACTTTTTATTTTGCCCATCATCCATAATTCCTATGTGAGACAAGAAACCATGGCTTTCCCTTTTTTGTGCATTCTAAATAGTGGGAAAAACTGCTAGTACAAAGCATTTAACAATGCATTTTAAAAACATCCAAAAACTTATGCAGTAAGTACTGTATGTTATGAGTAACAGGTACATTAATGATAAAATGTACAAAACCCAAAACCAGTGAAGTTGGCATGTTGTATAATTCGTAAAGAAAAACAGAATACATCCATCCATCCATTTTCTACCGCTTGTCCCAACTGGCGTCACGGGGGGTGCTGGAGCCTATCTCAACTGCATTCAGGCGGAAGGCGGTGTACACCCTGGACAAGTCGCCACCTCATCACAGGCCAACACAGATAGACAGACAACATTCACAATCACATTCACACACTAGGGACCATTTAGTGTTGCCAATCAACCTATCCCCAAAATACAATTATTTGAAAATCATTTTCAACATATATTCAATTGAATAGACTGCAAAGACGAGATATTTAATGTTCGAACTGAGAAACACATTTTTTTTTTTTTTCAAATCATTAACTTAGAATTTAATGGCAGCAACACATTGCAAAAAAGTTGGCACAGGAGAATTTCACCACTGTGTTACATGACCTTTCCTTTTAACAACACTCAGTAATTGTTTGGGAACTGAGGAGACCAATTTTTTTAAGCTTTTCAGGTGGAATTCTTTCCCATTCTTGCTTGATGTACAGCTTAGGTTGTTCAACAGTCTGTGTTGTGCCATTTGCGCAACACATTTTAAATGGGAGACAGGTCTGCACTACAGTCTAGTACCTGCACTCTTTCACTATGAAACCATGCTGTTGTAACACGTGGCTTGACATCGTCTTGCTGAAATAAGCAGGGGTGTCCATGATAACGTTGCTTGGATGGCAACATACAGTATGTTGCTCCAAAACCTGTATGGACCTTTCAGCATTAATAGTGCATTCACAGATGTGTAAGTTACCCATGCCTTGGGCACTAATACACCTCCATACCATCACAGATGCTGGCTTGTGAACTTTGCGCCTTAAACAATCAGAGCACATAGCAACAAACGCCACTTCCTTCAACAATACCTCTAGTTAAGATAGTAAGTAGCTTCTGTGTTTGCTAACCCTAAGGGCAGACTTTGTAAAATGTCTATTTATGTACTGTAAATAAAGCGTTGTTGGCAGTGTTTGGATGTTTTTAGAGCGCTTTATAGGCGGAGTAGATGAATCCCATTTGCTTTGCATTGTTAACTGACTCGTACTAGAAGTTTTTCAAGCAGAACTCGCATAAAAGAGAAAGATGTATGTTCTGGTCTAACAAAAGGATTTTGGATAAAGGGCAACATTTAAAACGTGAGGTTTTCAGAGAAAACAAGTTCACATTACACATTTGTTTTAATTAGACATTATTAATCATATCAAGGAAAACAAGTTTTACCAGTGTGAGTCTATATTTTGCAAGCATGAAACATTTCCGCGAAAATGTGCATTTTTAAACATTAATTTTCGCAACAACCTCCATGCACAGGAAGGTTTAAGATACAAGTAAGCTAGAAGCTAGCATGGTTGCGAGCTAAACGTAATAAGACGACCATGGCGAATATAATATGTTAATTACACAGTTTTCAACTTCCACCCTTAGGAAGTTGGTCCATCAGGGAAACTTACGTTTTGTCTGTTGGATCCTTTGGGGCTTAAAGTTGTGTTGCTGATTTACATTGTTGTGTTGTGGCATTTGTATTTCTTGTGGCTTTTGCAGTCGTACTGTAGCTCAAAGTTGTTGTTTTGGGGTTTATGATATTGTCTTGTAGCGGTCACATTTGTCTGCGGGCTATAGAGCGTTTTCCGTTCGGGCTCCAGTACTCTGGAATGCCCTCCCGGTAACAGTTCGAGATGGTACCTCAGTAGAAGCATTTAAGTCTCATCTTAAAACTCATCTGTATACTCTAGCCTTTAAATAGACCTCCTTTTTAGACCAGTTGATCTGCCGCTTCTTTTCTTTCTCCTATGTCCCCCCCTCCCTTGTGGAGGGGGTCCGGTCCGATGACCATGGATGAAGTACTGACTGTCCAGAGTCGAGACCCAGGATGGACCGCTCGTCGGGACCCAGGATGGACCGCTCGCCTGTATCGGTTGGGGACATCTCTACGCTGCTGATCCGCTTGAGATGGTTTCCTGTGGACGGGACTCTCACTGCTGTCTTGGAGCCACTATGGATTGAACTTTCACAGTATCATGTTAGACCCGCTCGACATCCATTGCTTTCGGTCCCCTAGAGGGGGGGGGTTGCCCACATCTGAGGTCCTCTCCAAGGTTTCTCATAGTCAGCATTGTCACTGGCGTCCCACTGAATGTGAATTCTCCCTGCCCACTGGGTGTGAGTTTTCCTTGCCCTTTTGTGGGTTCTTCCGAGGATGTTGTAGTCGTAATGATTTGTGCAGTCCTTTGAGACATTTGTGATTTGGGGCTATATAAATAAACATTGATTGATTGATTGATTGTGACCTTTCTCGGCCACCGCAGGTATCCGCTTTTCTTGTTTTGATGATTGATGGTGATGACGGGCAGACAGACTTGAGTAGTGTTTACCCTTATCACTAAAATATGTGTTTTGGTAGTAAGCTCAGAGGATGAACGTGGCAAAAGTGGACGCGTGGCGTCCCTGGTTCAAGCCCCACCTAGTACCAATCTCGTCACGTCCATTGTGTCCTGAGCAAGACACTTCACCCTTGCTCCTGATGGGTGCTGGTTAGCGCCTTGCATGGCCGCTCCCTCCATCAGTGTGTGAATGTGTGTGTGAATGGGTAAATGTGGAAGTAGTGTCAAAGCGCTTTGAGTACCTTGAAGGTAGAAAAGCGCGATACAAGTACAACCCATTTATCGTTTTATTAAAAGTTAACTGGAAGTCTGATGTTACGAAAATTGATGCGGGAGTTAAAAATCCCTGCCGCCGGTCTTGTCTGGAAAAAAAAAAAATGTTAATAAAATACAAGTCAACTTGTGTTTGACAAGATCGATAAACCTGGCTTTGCGAAATGTAAGATTTGCCGCAAGAATATAAATAATAGCACTCGAGGATAATGTTACTGGATCGGAGCTCAGGGAACTGGTTCACATTCAGAAAACAAACAATACTCAGTAAAGTGATAATAATTTCATGAAATAGCCTATGCATGTTAATTTTATATTTATAATCGATGTGAACTCAAACTTGAACTGCAAAATAAAGATGAACACTTAACATTATTTGTCTTTTTGTGTATTTTCTGAACAATTTTTTACCGGCAATATGTATCAGCTTTAATGAACTATTTTAAATATGAAAAAGATAAAGATGATAATAGATTTAGAGGTAAAATATGGTGTAGAAATGCCCCCAATTACAGGAAATGCAGTTCTGATTTAAAAAAATAATAATTGGGGATTTGCGTGGCAGCTAATAGAAATGTTCTTGTTTTTCTTCAATGGGTTGGCCATTATAAACCCACATATCAAACATACACATATCTTGTAGCACTATATTGTGCTGGTTTATGTTTAATGTTATGCCTATTGTTGTTTTTGTGTGTTTCATCTAGCTTGGCTGTGGCCTTATGAAGAAACTATTCGTAAGTGTGCCAGGAGTTGGGTGACGGTGATCCATCTCATGAAAAAGAATCCGGATTTTGTGTTTACATGTTCTCAAGTCAGTTCCTTAGCAAAGGCAGCGTTCAATACAAATAGTGCCTGCCAATCCAAGGAATTATTTATATTTCAAACCCATTTCCTGTCTGCCCAGGCCCAACAGTTTGAGTGGGTCAAGTGCTGGTACCCAGGACTCTTTTCAGAGATTCAGCAATACATTAAGGCTGGCCGGTTCATTCCAGTCGGAGGGACGTGGGTGGAAATGGTAAAAGCCTGATATGTACAAAAACACAACATATCATTCATCTTATTGCCATGTTTGGTATTTCTGTGCAGCAAATTATTTGCTCATGTGTCTTGTCTGTCAGGATGGTAATCTACCCTCGGGAGAGTCCATGGTCAGGCAGTTCCTGGAGGGCCAGCTTTTTTTTGAGCAAGAGTTTGGGATGAGGTGTAAAGAAGTAGGTAGCTAACATCTTCGAAGTTTGATGCAAACGTTTGTGTCTTTGTATTACTTTTCTCAGTTTTGTTTAGTTCTGGCTTCCAGATACCTTTGGATACTCGGCCCAACTCCCTCAGATAATGCAGGGCTGCGGAATTTCCAATTTCTTAACACAGAAACTAAGTTGGAACCTCGTGAACACCTTCCCTGTAAGTAAAGGTTTGGGGATTGTTTAAAATAGAAAGTGCAACCTAACACCTGTTTTAAAAATGTCTTTCTTCAAGCATAACACATTTTTTTGGGAAGGCCTCGACGGCTCCAAGGTCTTGACTCACTTCCCACCTGGAGATTCCTATGAAACAAAAGGCAAGGTTGAAGACGTGAGTGTTGATATTGAATTGTTTAGTCTAAGAAGAAACTGTTTACAAACTTCCCCAAGCTTACATTCTGTTTGTGTTCTATCCACAGCTTGTAAAAACTGTAAAGCAAAACAAAGACAGGGGCAGGGCAAACCACAGTGTCATGTTGTTTGGCTTTGGTGACGGGGGTGGTGGTCCTACGCAGTTGATGCTGGACAGACTGAAGCGGGTCCAGGACACAGATGGCCTTCCTAAGTCAGTTCCTTTTTCCTGCATGTCACCAATTGAAGCCCAAACCCTTTCAAAAATTAACTAGTCACCAGTCAAATGCGAATTTCGCTTGTTTTTTTAACCACACTCATGCTGCTTTAATGCAAAAGGAAATGATTCACTTCAACTGATGTCGTCATTATTGCTTTGTTTAATGTGTTTATATTAGTAACACTACTTGTCTGTTTTAGGATTCGAATGTCCTCTCCTGACTCATTTTTCTCTGAGCTTTGGGCCGACTCACATCTGCTGTGCACTTGGGCAGGGGAGCTGTTTCTCGAGTTGCACAACGGCACGTACACCACACAGGCACAGGTCGAGACCGACTTCAATAATAAAACATGTTTAAGAAACATCACTTTTTTTTTCACAATACTAATGTAGATCTTCTGATTTTTAGATCAAGCGGGGAAACCGCCAGTGTGAGACACTCCTGCATGACATTGAGATAGCCAGCAGCTTGGCACTGTGTCAGGACACACATTTTCAGTATCCTGTAGGGAGGCTGAGAGAACTCTGGAGGTCAGAGTTCAGTTATTAAGCTTGGTGGCTTTTGTGTTTCGCAATGTCAAAGATGAATGCTTAAAAATCTCTTGCAGGCTTCTGCTACTAAACCAGTTCCATGATGTAATCCCAGGCAGCTGTATTGAGATGGTTGTAGAGGATGCATTGAGATATTATGAAGGTATATCTTTTTTAAAACTTTCATTCATAGCAAACCTGCCATGTTTCCCTAAATAGTGTGTAATAGATAGATAGTACTTGATTGATTCCTTCAGGAAAATTAAAATTCCAGCAGCAGTGTACAGAGTTGAGATCAATTTAAAAAGTAAATAATGGGGTATAAATGGAAACAAATGGAAAAATATTACAATAAGAATAAAAATAAAAAGCAACAATGGGAATACAAATATTACAGTAAAATAATAATATAACAATAGAAACTAGGCAGTAGTGACCATGTTATGAAAAAGTATTGCACTGTTATTGTTTTGTATCCCCTGTCATCCTAGTACCCCCCACCCACTCCCCAGAGAGGAGTTGTACAGTCTAATGGCGTGTGGGACAAAGGAGTTTTTTAGTCTTAGTCCTGCACTTGGGATGAAGCAGTCTAGCACTGAACAGGATCCTCTGGCTACTGATAACGCTATGCAGAGGGTGACTGGCATCATCCAGGATGCTCACTAGTTTTTCCACAGTCCTCTTCTCTGCCACCGTCACCAGTGAGTCCAGTTTTATTCCGATCATAGAACCGGCCCACCTGATCAATTTCTCTTGTCTGGAGCTGTCCTTCTTAGATGTACTGTTAATTTACTCGGCCAACAGGTACCAGGTGTTTATTTAAGGGGAGTTACGCATCAAGTTTTCACTTTGAAAATGGGTAATGTTAGTAATATGTATTAATAGTGTTTGTCTTCTTGTTGTTTTTTACAAAAAAAAATTACTTTTCAAAAGAATAAAGTACCATCTTTTTAAAAAACCAAACCCAAGGTTTTGGCCGCAAACGGGCTGTTTATTAAAAAAATGTAAAAACGGAGGCGTTTGTTTTTCCTGTTTACAGACAATGTCCTCACTCACTGAAGTTGTTTTTCCTTGAGTTTATCTCCATCTATAGACGCTTCCTGGTGTTAAGATGTCCCACTATTTACTCACCTTTGATGACTGATCTGTACAGCTTGATAGAAACATGGCTACTCACAGCTTTCACACGCAAGGGAGACACACAAAGCCTTTGTTTAAGTGAATGACTCACCGGACAAATAATGAAGGCACAGCGTTTAAAGAAGAGGCTACTTTATAAAGATATGTTGTTATTTTCCCAGAAATACGGACATTCTTCATTTTGTGTCGTAGATATTCGTAGGAGTGGTGCCGCACTCCTGCAAGATAGCCTTAGTGCTCTGGTGTCAAAGGGCGATGCCACAAGTGTATTCAACTCTCTGTCCTGGGAGCGCCTTGAAGTCATTCAGATTCAGGATGGCCCCAGCAATGAGTTTGGTAGGTTTGTTACTGTGGTAGATTTTCCAGCTATTCCATGTCCACTGCCCTTTTTTTATCTGTTCCACTACAGCTCTGGTGCGAGTTCCCAGTATTGGTGTGAATTTCATTCAAGAAACAAAGCCTGCGACTGCAGTTTGTGTTACTGTTCAGGTACATTGAACCCATGTGTCCATTATATCCACATATATTGTCCAGTGTTATCTCTAAAAGTGTTCTCAAACAAAGACCAAGTAGAGTTGTGAATATTTGATTCAAAAAGGTCTAAAACCCTCACAATTTTCTACCAATCTTTTTGCCAATTTGTCAAAATGTTTCTTAAGTCTTTTCTTTTGTGGAGAATATACTCAAATAATTGATTCTCTATTACAGGAGGACGGCAGTGTCCTCATGGAAAACGGCATCATACGCACTGTTGTGAAAAAAGATGGCACAATGGCATCACTGCATTTGATATCTGCAAACAGGTACTCCAGTTACTAAGTGAAGCTGATTAAAATAAAATAACTCAAACCTAATGTTAAGAAAACACTATTTTAATATTAGGTAGAGGTATACAGTACAGGCAAAAAGTTTGGACACATCTTATTCAATGTGTTTTCTTTATTTTCATGATTATTTACATTGTAGATTGTCACTGAAGGCATCAAAACTATGAATGAACACATGTGGCGACTTGTCCAGGGTGTACCCTGCCTTCCGCCCGATTGTAGCTGAGATAGGCGCCAGCGCCCCCCGCGACCCCGAAAGGGAATAAGCGGTAAAAAATGGATGGATGGATGGAGTTATGTACTTCACAAAAAATGGTGAAATAACTGAAAACATGTTTTATATTCTAGATTTTTAAAAGTAGCCACCCTTGGTTCTGATTACTCCTTTGCACACTCTTGGCATTCTCTCGATGAGCTTCAAGCACATCTGGGAAGTTAAAACCATTTCAGGTGACTACCTCTTGAAAATACAGAAAACACAATGAATGAGAAGGTGTGTTTAAACTTTTGGCCTGTACTGTACATCATTTTTATTGGCAGAAATGCTGTTGGGTAATGAATCCCTCATTTAATGAATTTTGTCTTTTCCTGACTTATAAACTTTGTTACAATATACAATACAATACAATAATACCAAAGCGTTGAACCAAACATAAGGTCCATGCATTTTGGTGTGAACGTTCACAAAGTTTTGGATGTGTCTGTCCGCGTGGTTTTGCAATCTGAATGTGTCGTAACGTCACAACAAAGTAGAAGCACTTATTAATAATGGATTAGATTCATTTAAAGGGCAGCACGGCGACACAGCGGTTAGCGCATGTGCCTCACAATACGAAGGTGCTGAGTAGTCCTGAGTTCAATCCCAGGCTCGGGATCTTTCTGTGTGGAGTTCTCCCTGTGACTGCGTGGGTTCCCTCCGGGTACTCCGGCTTCCTTCCACCTCCAAAGACATGCACCTGGGGATAGGTTGATTGGCAACACTAAATTGGCCCTAGTGTGTGAATGTGAGTGTGAATGTTGTCTATGTGTGTTGGCCCTGCGATGAGGTGGTGACTTGTCCAGGGTGTACCCGCCTTCCGCTCAAAAGCAGCTGAGATAGCCTCCAGCAGCCTCCGTGACCCCAATGGATGGGTAGATAGATTTATATAGCGCTTTTCTAGACACTCAATGCGCTTCACAAAGAAGTGAGAACCCATCATTCATTCACACCAGGTGGTGGTAAGCTACTTGCGTAGCCACAGCTGCCCTGGGGTAGACTGACGGAAGCGTGGCTGCCAGTTCACGCCTATGGCCCCTCCGACCACCACCTATTCATTCATTCACCAGTGTGAGTTGCACTGGGGGCAGGGGTGAAGGACACAACGGCAGCAATTTGGATGGTAAGAGGCAGGGAGCAAACCTCAGGTTTAAGTTAAGTTAAGCTCTCAACTGTAGGTGGCTGAGCTCCGCCTCTGTTACAGACTATGGGGAAATACAGAAAAAGGAAGGATAAAGTATTAATTTTATATAATCTTGGCATGCGCAAAATAACACAACATGCAACATGCAGTGAAATAAATGCTGCTAAAATCAGCTTTTTTAACACCGAGTCTGAATCCTTTGGAGAGTGTGCAGGGGTACCTAATGTTGCGCCGGGTTGAATCTATGACTGCGTTTACACTGCAAATTGTATTTTTTTTAAATCAAATTTTTCCAGCTGACTGTTTACATTTCAAGTAAAATGTGATCAATATCATAAACGCGCACAGACACCAATGTGGCACCAATTTAGCTTTGACGTCACTTGCATGCTGTTCAATAAATTGAAAACAAAGGAAGTTGACCGGATTCCGAAAATGAACAAGTAATTCCCTACTACTAATACAAAAAAAATACAAGTTGCCACCTGAGATATGGGCGCCAGACCTTAAAAATGAGGGTTTTTTTCACGTGAAAATAAAATAAATTATTCTTATGAATAAATGGATAGATAGAGTGTAATATATTTAGGAGGGTTCTAATCTTTTTGTGGCTGTTAAGTGGAGGAGGCGCAGACCTCAGCGTGGATCTACATTAGCTTTATTTATTAACTTACTTTTGTAAACAACTTACGCAACGTACGTAACATGTAAACAAATATGCCACAGCGTCAATTCCAGTCCTTCAACAATAATTTTTTTGGGAATGAAAATATATATCAATACATTACATGGTGCATATTATTTGCAAACTATAGATTAGAGATTCGCCCCCAAGAAAGAAGACTTGGCTCACCGAAAAGATCGATTTCCAAATAGGATTTAAAATACCTCCTAATGTAGCCCGAATCTGATGTGAAAATATCAGATTTGAAACACCTTGGAGCATTTAGACTGGAAAAAAAAAATCAAATCTGTGTCACTTAAGGTAAAATGAATCTGATTTAGTGTGCAGTGTAAATGGGGCGTAGATAATGTTTAGGAAGTTTATTTTTGACAGTGTCTGGAAGAAAAATCTAGACCAGAGACCTTCAACAGGGGGTCCACGACGACTGCAAGAAGGTTGTGAAATTTTTGGTTGATATGACTTTAAAAGTATTTTTTTTTATATTCCCTATGCCATTTTTCCCCTAATTTACATATCTTCCAATACACATTAACATTGATCCAACACACTGTAGTGTAGTTCAGAAATAGCAGTGACTCACTGTATCTTGCAGTTTTAAAATAAAAACATGAATAAATAATTATATCATTGTATTCATGTTAGCATTTAGGGCTTCACGGTGGAAGAGGGGTTAGTGCGTCTGCCTCACAATACAAAGGTCCTGCAGTCCTGGGTTTGAATCCAGGCTCAGCATTTTTCTGTGTGGAGTTTGCATGTCCTCCCCGTGACTGCGTGGGTTCCCTCCGGGTACTCCGGCTTCCTCCCACTTCCAAAGACATGCACCTGGGAATAGGTTGATTGGCAACACTAAATGGTCCCTAGTGTGTGAATGTGAGTTGTGAATGTTGTCTGTCTAACTGTGTTGGCCCTGCGATGAGGTGGCGACTTGTCCAGGGTGTACCCCGCCTTCCGCCCGATTGTAGCTGAGATAGGCGCCAGCGCCCCCCGCGACCCCAAAAGGGAATAAGCGGTAGAAAATGGATGGATGGATGTTAGCATTTAAGATAGCTAGCAATTAGTGCTCTCGTTGCCTGCGCGTGATTAGCTTGCCAATTGTTAGCTAACGATTAGTGCACCAGGTGTCAATTAGCAATTAGTTCGATAGTTGCCAGCTAGTTTTTAGCGCGCCATATATCTACTAGTGATTAACACACCAGTTGCCAACTAGCAATTAATGTGCTAGTTGCCAGCTAGCTATTAGCGAGGCTAAACTATATTATTTTGCCATCTTACTGTTGCTCAATAACAAGGTACCTTAAGCACCGATTTCATTTGAAACACAATTCTATACAAGATACAGTGCATCCGGAAAGTATTCACAGCACTTTTTCCACGTTTTATGTTACAGCTGTATACCAAAATTAAATAAATACGTTTTTGTCATCATAATTCTACAGACAATACCCCATAATTACAATGTGAAATGTTTTTTTAAAATGGCAAGTGTATTAAAAATAAAAAACAAACATCACATGTGTATTAGTTGCTTAATATATATCTATTATATTTGTTCAATACTTGGTTGATGCACCTTTGGCAGCAATTACAGTACAGCCTCAAGTCTTTTTGAACAAGATGCCACAAACTTGGCACATCCGTGATGTCTCTATACATTGCTGTATTTATCTTTCCCTCTATTCTGACGAGTGTCCCAGTTCCTGTCACTAAGAAACATCCCCACAGCATGATGCTGCCATCACTTTGCTTCACTATAGGGATGGTATTGGCCTGGTGATGAGTGGTTCCTGGTTTATTCCAAACATGATGCCTGGCCTTCGCGCCAAAGAGTTACATTTTTGTCTCATCAGACCAGATCATTTTCTTTTGTTTCTCCTGGTCTGAGAGTCTTTTAAGTGCATTTTGGCAAACTTTTTACTGCTAAACAGCTACTCTACCATACAGGCCTGATTGGATGTTTCATCTAGAGATTGTTGTCCTTCTGGAAGGTTCTCTTCTCTCGACAGAGGAATACTGTAGCTCTGACAAAGTGATATCAGGTTATTGGTCACCTCCCTGACTAAACTAAGATTAATCCAGTAATGTACAGAGACATCTTGGATGAAAACCAACTCTTTCCATCCAATCTGACGGAGCTTGAGAGGTGCTGCAAAGAAAATGGACTAAGCTGCCCAAAGATAGGTGTGCCAATCTTGTGGTGTCGTATTCAAAAAGACTTGAGGCTGAAATTGCTGCCAAAAGTGCAACAACAAAGTATTGAGCAAAGCCTCTGAATACTTATGTACAAACCCCGTTTCCATATGAGTCGGGAAATTGTGCTAAATGTAAATATAAACAGAATACAATGATTTGCAAATCATTTTCAACCCATATTCAATTGAATATGCTACAAAGACAAAATATTTGATGTTCAAACTGATAAACTTTTTTTTTTTCCAAATAATCATTAACTTTAGAATTTGATTCCAGCAACACGTGACAAAGAAGTTGAGAAAGGTGGCAATAAATACTGATAAAGTTGAGGAACGCTCATCAAACACTTATTTGGAACATCCCACAGGTGTGCAGGCTAATTGGGAACAGGTCGGTGCCATGATTGGGTATAAAAACAGCTTCCCAAAAAATGCTCAGTCTTTCACAAGAAAGGATGGGGCGAGGTACACCCCTTTGTCCACAACTACGTGAGCAAATAGTCAAACCTTTTAAGAACAACGTTTCTCAAAGTGCAATTGCAAGAAATTTAGGGATTTCAACATCTACGCTCCATAATATCATCAAAAGGTTCAGAAAATCTGGAGAAATCACTCCACGTAAGCGGCATGGCCGGAAACCGACATAGAATGACCGTGACCTTCGATCCCTCAGACAGCACTGTATCAAAAAACGACATCAATCTCTAAAGGATATCACCACATGGGCTCAGGAACACTTCAGAAAACCACTGTCACTAAATACAGTTCGTCGCTACATCTCTAAGTGCAAGTTAAAGCTCTACTATGCAAAGCGAAAGCCATTTATCAACAACATCCAGAAACGCCGCCGGCTTTTCTGGGCCCGAGATCTTCTAAGATGGACTGATACAAAGTGAAAAAGTGTTCTGTGGTCTGACGAGGCCACATTTCAATTTTTGGGGGGAAATATTCGACAACGTGTTATCCAGACCAAAGAGGAAGCACACCAATCAGACTGTTGGTGTGGGACAAAGGAGTTTTGTCCCACACCCCCATGCACCCCCATACCATCTGTGATGGTATGGGGGTGCATTAGTACCCAAGGCATGGGTAACTTACACATCTGTGAAGGCACCATTAATACTGAAAGGTACATACAGGTTTTGGAACAACATATGCTGCCATCTAAGCGGCGTCTTTTTCATGGACGCCCCTGCTTAAATAAGCAAAACAAGGCAAAGCCACATTCAGCATGTGTTACAACAGCGTGGCTTCATAAAAAAAGAGTGTGGGTACTTTCCTGGCCCGCCTGCAGTCCAGACCTGTCTCCCATCGAAAATGTGTGGCGCATTATGAAGCGTAAAATACGAGAACGGAGACCCCGGACTGTTGAACGACTGAAACTCTACATAAAACAAGAATGGGAAAGAATTCCACTTTCAAAGCTTCAACAATTAGTGTCCTCAGTTCCCAAACGTTTATTGAGTGTTGTTAAAAGAAAAGGTGATGTAACACAGTGGTGAACATGCCCTTTCCCAACTACTTTGGCACGTGTTGCAGCCATGAAATTCTAAGTTAATTATTATTTGCAAAAAATAAAAAATAAAGTTTATGAGTTTGAACATCAATGATGTTGTCTTTGTAGTGCATTCAACTGAATATGGGTTGAAAAGGATTTGCAAATCATTGTATTCCGTTTATATTTACATCTAACAATTTCCCAACCCATATGGAAACAGTGTTTGTAGATGTGGTTTGTTATTTTTGTTGTTGTTTTAATACATATGCAAAATTAAAAAATAACTTTTTACATTGTCAGTATGGGGTATTGTCCATAGAATGTTGTGAACAAAAAAGATATGAATTTTTCCATTTTGGAATAAAGTTGTAACTTAAAAGGCACTGAATATAAGTAAGTGGTTCCCCCTTCACCTTCCTCAGTTTGGGGGTCTTTGGTCTAGAAAACATTGAAGACTCATGTTTTACACCACAAAAAAGGTTTTTTTAAATGTAGATAAAAATCATTATAGGTCCCCTTCAACTACATTAAACTGTAGGGAGTGCACAAATATAATCTGTTGATGCTGTTGGTTTCAGGGAAGCTCTTTCGGTTGGCTGCTGTGGTAACCAGTTTGTCATGTTTGATGACGTACCTCTGTACTGGGATGCATGGGATGTTATGGACTACCATCTTCAGACAAGGTCTGAGTTATGACTATTACACCCATTTCTACGTCATTTTTTGTGACTTAACAACTGTTGTGTAGTTTTGATGGTTCAATGACTTTCCACAGGAGGCCTGTGGTGGAAGTGGTGCAGCCTGCTCATGTGCTCTCTTCGCATGAACTCAGAGGAAGTGTCAGCTTCACGCTGAGGATCAGCGACAAGAGTACAGTCACACAGGAGATTGTGATGGACGCCATGTGTCCTTACATTAAGTTCAACACGCAGGTATACTCTTTTTTGCTTTTTAATTGATTCAAACGCAACTCTTTTGATGACAGCGTAGCGCTAGATGAAAATGCCAACTTTCTCCGTTGCCAGGTGAACTGGGCCGAGTCACACAAGTTTCTTAAGGTTGAATTCCCAGTGCAAGTGCACAGTCCCAACGCAACGTATGAGATTCAGTTTGGTCATCTGCAGAGACCTACACACAGGAACACATCGTGGGACTGGGCCAGATTTGAAGTATGTGTACTGCATTTGCCAGTGACGGAACAAATTAGAGTCAGGCTAGGGGCCCTTCAACCCTGTGATATAGAGCGAAACAGCACAGGCTTGTAGTTGGGCAATCAAGGTGAAGGTAGATGTATTTTTATAGCACATTTACAAAACAGACTACTGCCCCAAAGTGCTGTACAGATTAAAACAGAAAGTTAAAATATTTAAAAGAATCCTCAAAATCACTTGGACTTAGACTTGGACAAACTTTAATGATGCACGAGGGAAATTGTTCCACACAGTAGCTCAGTTACAAAGGATGGAAAGGAAAATGCAGGTACAAAATAGACTAAAAGTGTACCATAGTAGTAATATGAAATATAACATATATGTAATATTTACATAATATATGTGCAGTATATGGAATATACTGATATATTATACTTGTGGAGGTTGCTCTCCAGGGGGTTCTTCGGACCACCAATCACCGACATGAGAGCCCAGATCATGGTTACAATACAGTTGTATTTGGTATAGTTCAGCGGGTTGCTTTCCAGCAATTGTCTTTTGTCCGTGACCGTCACGCTCTCGCTCTCAATCCAGCTCCCCCCCAGCTCCAACAACCTCTCTTCTCCTGGCTGCTGCTTATACAGGGCGACAGGTGATTAGATGACAAGGTCCACCTGGGTCATTCATGCACCTGTCTCTGTCTTCGAGGCCGGTCCTGGCACATCTCATTCCGCTGCAGGCCCGCAGGCCACACACTCCACAATCATACATACAATATATAACAATTACCATGTACAATATTACAGTATATGTAACAGCTGCAGCATAAAATAGAGAGTAGATCCAGCAGAAAAGAGACATTATAAACAAAGAGAGGTAGCTAACAAACTGTAGAAGGTGTCAGGTACAGACACCTATAGACAGACACTATAAGCACAAAGCATTCCATATATAAAACACATTTAAAATGCATAAGAACTGTGTAAAAAACTAAAAAAAATCTATCAAACAGTTCAAAATGGATAAAAAGAAAGAAGATAAAATGTCCATATATATGTCCAGCTCAGTTTGTGTTAAAACATCAGCGCAAAAACTAAGTTTTAAAGAAGATTTAAAAGTATCGAGAGATGTTGCCGTTTTGAGATTCAGAGGTAGAGCGTTCCAAAGTTTAGGCCTGCTACTCCAAAAGCTGATTGATGCCAATGTATAATGAGTTACAAGTGTCCAAGCGGGATGTATACATGACTAACTGGTTTATGGGAAGGTAAAATGTGACCTTCTGCATTTGACCCATCCCGTTGATCACTCCTGGGAAGTGAGGAGAGCAGTGGGCAGCAGCAATACCACGCCCGTGAATCATTAATGGTGATTTAATCCCCAATTCCAACGCTTGATGCTGAGTGCCAAGCAGGGAGGCAATGGATCCCATTTTTATAGTCTTTGGTATGTGTCGGCCGGGGTTTGAACCCACAACCTACCGATCTCAGGGCGGACACTCTAACCACTAGGCCACTGAGTAGGTTAGAGTAAGAAGGTAAGTTTTTACCAATGAGCTTAGTTGTTTAAGTTTAAAAGAGTTAACAATCAAAACAACAAGACATTTATCATAAAGGCAGGACCACGATGACCAGGAGCACTGTTCAGGCCAGAAACCACATGGCACGCTCGCCTCTCACACCGGCAGCATGCTCGGAGCAGTAGGAAAAACTACACACAACGCTGCACTTACTCTCTCTTTTTCCTTTCCTTTGCCACTCTCCTTATGTTTATATGAACTACCACTCATTGGTACCACTTTGTGGTAAAAATGCTCACTTTTTTGTACTCTGTTGACAAATGTGACTGATGACATTGGTGGACGGTTAATGACGACTTTACCCAAAATACACTTGGAGAAAAAGACTTGCAAATTTGCGTGTCGCAAAGTGAAATGTGAGAGTGAACATAAAGCCAGTCATGCAGCACACCATTTTATTTAATATTTAGTCGGGCTGTGAATCTTTGGGCACCACACGATTCGATTCCACTCTTGGAGGTAGCGATTCAATTCCGAATCGATTCTCGATTTCTCCATTAAAATAGATAAACAGCTCTGACCAATTTCTATATTACTTAAAAGACACGGGTTTTGTTTAATAAAATGCTTCCCAAACATTTAATAAAGTCAAATACAAATAAAGCAACAAGAAAAGTATCCCACACTTCTCTTTTCTAAAGTAAATCTGTACAGCAGATATGGACATCTACATCAGCAATATGATTTCCTGAGTGGCTGGACAGGACAGATTGGGAAAAATAATCAAATTAAAAATTGTTTTTTTTTTCCAATTAAAAATCGATTTTTTATGGGGTTTTTTTAAATGATTAAGTAAAAATGGTTACAAATATGGGCAGCACGGTGGTAGAGGGATTGGTGCATCTGCCTCACAATACGAAGGTCCTGAGTAGTCCTGGGCTCTCGATCTTTCTGTGTGGAGTTGTCCTGTTCTCCCCGTGACTGTGTGGGTTCCCTCTGAGTACTCCGGCTTCCTCCCACCTCCAAAGACATGCACCTGGGGATAGGTTGATTGGCAACACTAAATGGCCCCTCGTGTGTGAATGTTGTCTGTCTATCTGTGTTGGACTTGCGATGAGGTGGCGACTTGTCCAGGGTCTACCCCGCTTTCCGCCCGAATGCACCTGTGATGGCGACCCCAAAAAAAGGGACAAGCGGTAGAAAAAAAGGATGGATGGATGGGTTACAAATATGAATAGCAATTAATCTAAAAATTGTTTATTTTTTTTACACCCCAAATATTTACACCTACTAAATTACTAAAGTCAGTCTTGTAAAGTTTTTAGCAACCTTGATTCATCCTGACTGGGGCAACCTGTAAGCCCACGTACGTGCAGCTCTTTTATCGGTGGTGATTAGAATGCTGGAGAGGGACAAGCAGCAGAAGATGGATGGATGGACACTTGATCTGAGCTTCTCCAGGCCCAAACAGTGGTAGAAGCACACCCTCTCCTGCCCCTTTAGTCCCTGTTTAGGTTAGGTCCCCACTGTGAAGGGCTAGGCTCCCAGCACTCCGTTTGCTACACCGCTGGCATTTGCTTCATTTTCATCCATGCTAATGTATTGTTACACCTACTAAAAGTTACAAATTAACTGGACTGTAGACTTACACAGGTTGACAATAAAACTGCAGTAAATAAAAAGGGTGTGGCAATACAGTACTTTTGTCCATACACCTTATAAAAACACTACAACTAGTGTAATGTAGTTATTTTGAATGATGTTTTGTCCTCTTTTTCTATTTGCCACCATGTTTCTTTTCTCCTCAGGTATGGGGTCATAAATGGGCCGATTTGTCAGAGCACAATTTTGGAGTGGCACTGCTCAATGACTGCAAGTACGGGTATTCGGTCTTCAAGAACACAATGGCGCTCTCGCTGTAAGTCAACGTTTGAATAAAACACTAATTACACTGTTGAGTCGCAGTTGAAAGAGATGGGATGTATGGCTCCTTCAAGGGAGACCAATCTTGTGCGATCTTGTGGTGCCACCCGTGTCCAAAGAGCCGTTAGAAATACCGGCTCATTATATGTTGTTTGCTTTAACTCAAACATCACTTGCAGCAGTTACAAAATGTATCTTTTAGTAATTCAAACTTGCATGTCTCACCAATATTTACTCTGTTGGTGGAAATTATTCTGAAATATTATTACAATTTTAATTTGCATTGTATACATTACATTGGGTGGTACCTGTTGTGCCTTCCCTGAGTCTTCCTCTCAGGTAATAAAACACACATGTCAATCCCAAGTTCTTTTGGATGACACATATGTTGAGTAAAAAGACTCCAGAGACAGAATAGTACAATACCAAGTTTTACTGAAGCTTCAGGAGACCAGCCCTTACAGTGCGACAATAGCATCAGCAAGAAGAGGTCTAAATCAATTAAAAGATCCGTTCAAAACAGTTCATTTGAATACTTCTTTATCTCAGGTTGAGGGCGCCAAAGGCTCCAGATGCCAACGCTGATATGGGATCTCATCACTTCACCTATGCAATCATGCCACACGCAGGTTAATCCCACTTTAGGTTGTATTTACCACGTTTGAATGTTCACTTTTATCCTATTTTGTATTGCAGGGACCTTACAAGATGCCGGAGTCATCCAATGTTCGTACAACCTCAATTACCCTTTAAGGTTAACCCCGTCCTCCTCTGACATGGCGCTCTGGAGCGCCTTTTCCATTAGCCCTGCAGCTGTCATCCTAGAGACTGTTAAACAGGTATCACACCGACCAGAACCTTGACCTATGTTGAATAAGTATGCTCAGCCTGCATTTACAACAACAGGCGGAAGGCAGGAAGGGAGCCCTCCTTGTCAGAATGTACGAGGCTTACGGCGGAGGTGTGACTGCAACCCTCCACACAACTCTTCCAATCAAGGAGGCCTGGCAGTAAGTAGCATTTCTGCAATGTCACATTTTATACAGAATATCATTAAATAAAACGTATGTGTGTTGACTACAATATACTATTTCCTTTCAGTTGTGATCTTTTAGAGCAAACAGACACTACTCAGCCAGCATGTGACTCTGCAGATGGGATCATTCTCCACTTCACTCCATTCCAACTTAGATCGCTGCTGCTTATATTTTAAACAGCAAGTCATCAGACACAGAGTGGAACCTCTTAAGGTAATTTTAGGGAAAGTTTGCCTTAAGTTGCACAAATTGTCCTCAAGTGACATCATTTAATTCAAATGTACATGTGGGTTTTTTTGTGATGTCACAATAGAAGATTGGTAACACGTTGGTGTCCTGGCTGCTCAGTACAAAATTGCTAATAATGAAGGAACAACTCAGGAAAATACTGTGGGGCAAAAAAGTATTTATTCAGCCAGCGATTGTGCAAGTTCTCCCACTTAAAATGATGACAGAGGTCTGTAATTTTCATCATAGGTACACTTCAACTGTGAGAGACAGAAGGTGAAAAAAAAAATCCAGGAATTCACATTGTAGGAATTTTAAATAATTTATTTGTAAATTATGGTGGAAAATAAGTATTTGGTCAACCATTCAAAGCTCTCACTGATGGAAGGAGGTTTTGGCTCAAAATCTCACGATACATGGCCCCATTCATTGTCCTGTCCCCTTAGCATAAAAACAGCCCCAAAGCATGATGTTTCCACCCCCATGCTTCACAGTAGGTATGGTGTTCTTGGGATCAACTCAGTATTCTTCTTCTTCCAAACATGATGAGTTGAGTTTGTACCAAAAAGTTCTATTTTGGTTTCATCTGACCACATGACATTCTCCCAATCCTCTGCTGTATCATCCATGTATCCATTTTGGTATAAACTCAACTCGTCGTATTTGGAGGAAGAATACTAAGTTGCATCCCAAGAACACCATACCTACTGTGAAGCATGGGGGTGGAAACATCATGCTTTGGAACTGTTTTTCTTCTAAGGGGACAGGACGATTGATCCGTGTTAAGGAAAGAATGAATGGGGCCATGTATCGTGAGATTTTGAGCCAAAACCTCCTTCCATCAGTGAGAGCTTTGAATGGTTGACCAAATACTTATTTTCTACCATAATTTACAAATAAATTATTTAAAATTCCTACAATGTGAATTCCTGGATTTTTTTTTCCACATTCTGTCTCTCACAGTTGAAGTGTACCTATGATGGAAATGACAGACCTCTGTCATCATTTTAAGTGGGAGAACTTGCACAATCGCTGGCTGACTAAATACTTTTTTGCCCCACTGTATGTATACATTTTACAGGACTCTCATCGTCTGCCTCAGAGACCCAAGTAGATGTTAGTGTATTATGCAAATGAGCCATGTTAGTCATTGTAGGAGCCAGATCATGTGTGTATGTCACGTGGTGTTTGTGGATGTGTACACAAGGAACAGAAGCATGTGTCACGTGACATAGGTGGCCGTCACCATAAAGAAGCTTTTTTTACCTGTACTCAAGAGGGAGAGAGGAAAGAGTAGAGCTCGGTAGCCATCATTTCTGTTGACGGCTTGATTAGACGCATTGTCAAGCTTATATTTTTTGCCATGTGTGTACAAAATGATCCTAGGCCATACTTTATTCATCAGACGCAGCCCAGGTGTGCAATATGGTGCTACACATTTACCATCATCTTCTAAATGTCAGTGAAGTGTGTTTCTGGTCTTGCCGTCTCCTCCTGGGCTGAAGGATGACGCGGCTGTGTAGTTGGGTCAAAAGAGACGTCAGAGACACTTTGCTGGGGCGCTATAGCTCGGTTGGTAGAGTGACTGTTTCAGCAACCTGAGGGTTCCGGGTTCGATCCCCGCTTCTGCCAACCTAGTCACTGCTGTTGTGTCCTCGGGCAAGACACTTTACCCACCTGCACCCAGTGCCACCCACACTGGTTTCAAAATGTAACTTAGATATCGGGCTACACAATGTAAAGCGCTTCGAGTCACAAGAGAAAAGCTCTATATAAATATAATTAACTTCACATTAAATCAAATAATTTACTCTATTGTGATTGAAAAGTATGCCAAGAATAAACTTGTAAAATGTTTATTAAAAATATGTTTCATGGAATAAAAACAGTATTTTCCAATAGATGTCCTTTACTTGACATTCTGTCTTGTCAGTCTCCCGCTACGTGTCTTGAAGCCTGCAACAAAAAGTAAGTTTACCACACTTACAGTATAATCTACGAAAGGTTTATGTGTATCAAAACACATGCAAACTTGTTAGCACACGCAAAGCTGATCTAAATATTTGTCGATTAATGAGCAAAATAAGGAGTGCAATCCATCCCATCCATCCATTTTCTATCGCTTATTCCCTCCATTTAACATATTTGTCTTAATGATGTATGCAGAATATATGTTGATTATCAGAATGCCCACAATACTGGGAGGAGAAAATGCAAATACAAATCACTCAACATGAACAGTGAGATTTATCAATGCTGAAACTGTCCTGCAGGCAGTATCGTGCCTCTTAAAAAGTCTGAAATCTGCGTGCAAACTGGCATAGTTGCACACAGGGCTGTGAGAAAGGAGGCGATCACGCTGCAAAGACAACTGAACAGAGAAGCCTTTGTTCTACGTGTGCATGTCATATTTGGACTGTTAGAAATAAAAAGAAGAAGATATATATCCAGCAATATCATTTTATAGCTGCTGGACAACTTAAAGGGCCGATTAAACAAAATTCTATTAACTTATGTTGTTTTTTAATGGTATTCCTTTTTTGATTTAGAAAATATGCACCGTATTTTTCGGACTATAAGTAGCAGGTTTTTTTTTTATAGTTTGGCCGGGGGTGCGACTTATACTCAGGAGCAACTTATGTGTGAAATTATTAACACATTACCGTAAAATATCAAATAATATTATTTAGCTCATTCACGTAAGAGACTAGACGTATAAGATTTCATGGGATTTATGGATTAGGAGTGAGAGATAGTTTGGTAAAGGTATAGCATGTTCTATATGTTATAGTTATTTGAATGACTCTTACCATAATATGTTAGGTTAACATAGCAGTTGCTTATTTATGCCTCGTATAACCTACACTTATTCAGCCTGTTGTTCACTATTCTTGATTTATTTTAAATTGCCTTTCAAATGTCTATTCTTGCTGTTGGCTTTTATCAAATAAATTTCCCCCCAAAAATGCGACTTATACTCCAGTGCGACTTGTATGTTTTTTTCCTTCTTTATTATGCATTTTCGGCAGGTGCGACTTATACTCCGAAAAATATGGTATTGAACAAATATATAAAGCAACACTTTTGTTTTTGCTCCCATTTATCATGAATTGAACTTAAAGATCTGAAACTTTTACTATACACAAAACATATATTCCTCTCAAAAATTGCTTACAAATCTGTGTTAGTGAGCATTTCTTATTTGCCAAGATGATCCATCCCACCTCACAGGTGTGGCATATCAAAATGCTGATTGAACAGCATGATTATTGCACAGGTGTGCCTTAGGCTGCCCACATTAAAAGGCCACTCTGAAATGTGCAGTTTGGCTTTATTAGGGAGATTATGACAAGAACTGTAACACACTGTTGTATGCCGATCCACATTATCTCAAACATGCTTACTGGGTGACATGTCCGGTGAGTATGCTGGTCATGCAAGAACCGGGATGTTTTTAGCTTCCAGATCCTTGCAACATGAGTTAGTAAATTTTATTTATAAAGGTGATGGCCTCGGGTGATTAGTACAACAATGGGGCTCAGGGTCTCGTCACGGTATCTCTGCGCATGGAAAATGCCATCAATAAAATGCACATGGTTTCACTGTCAATAATAACATACCAAAACCTCTGTATTGTGCCAGACGCCATTGAGTGTGAGCATTTACCCACTCAAGTTGGTTAAGAAGACAAACTGCAGCTAGGTCGAGACCCCAATGAGGACCACGAGCATGCAGATGAGCTTTCCTGAGACAGATTGATTGATTGATACTTTTATTAGTAGATTGCACAGTTCAGTACATATTCCGTACAATTGACCACTAATTGGTAACACCCCAATACGTTTTTCAACTTGTTTAAGTCGGGGTCCACGTTAATCAATTCATGGTAGTTTCTTACAGTTTGTGCAGAAATGATATGGTTAAGCAAACCAATTGTTGCAGCAGCTGTCCGGGTGGCAGGTCTGCGGCTGTGAGGCCAGTTGGATGTATTGCCAAATTCTCTGAAACACCTTTGGAGGCGGCTTATACTAAACGGCCTGGGCTACTGGGTGTGAAGTTGGAGAAGATGCAGGTGGAGGCCCCCTTGGTGTCCTGGGTTGTAGATTACCTGACTGACAGACCACAGTATGTGCGACTGCAGGACTGTGTGTCTGACAGGCTGGTCAGCAACACCGGGGCCCCGGAGGCTACAGTACTCTTCCCCCTTCCTCTTCACCATTTACACCACCCATTTCCACTATCAGTCAGAGTCCTGCCACCTTCAGAAGTTTTCTGATGACTCTGCGATAGTGGGGTGTATTGAGGATGGTGATGACGAGGAATACAGGACACTGGTGGAGGACTTTGTCACATGGTGTGGAAAGAACCACCTCCAGCTCAATGTTACGGAGACCAAGGAGCTGGTTGTGGACCTGGGAAGGAGGAGGAGTACTTCAGCGACCCCTCTTTCCATCAAAGGGGTGGATGTGGACATGTTTGAGGATTATAAATACCTCGGAGTACACATGGACAACAAGCTGAATAGGTCAAAACACGCTCAGGCCCTCTACAAGAAGGGACAGAGCCGAATCTATATTTCCTTTGGAGGCTAGGATCCTTCAACGTCTGTACAAAGATGTTGAAGATGTTCTACGAGTCGGTGGTGGCGAGCGCCTTCTTGTACGCCGTGGCTTGCTGGGGCAGCGGGCTGAGAGTGAGGGACACAAACAGACTCGACACGCTGGTAGAGAAGGCCAGTAACAAGATGGGAGTGGAGCTGGACTCTCTGGCGGTGGTGTCAGAGAGGAGAAGTCTAGCAAAACTCCTAGCCATTATGGACAACACCTCCCACCCACTACACTCGGACCTTGCAGAGAGAATGAGCACGTTCAGTGGAAGGCTCAGACTCTCAAAATGCAACACGGAACCACACACCGACAGCCATCAGACTGTATAATGCATATGTTCCTTGACTGCACTTAAATGTAGAATATATGTAGAATATATTTATATTATTCATATATATTATATTATTTATTATTATCATTGTTTATTGTGAGCGAACTGTGGTGCTGAATTTCCCCCAGGGATCAATAAAGTACTTTCTATTCTATTCTATTCTTATGGCGGAGAAATAAACATTTAATTGACGGGCAACAGCTCTGGTGGACATTGCTGCAGTCATCTAGCCTACTGCACGCTCCCTCGAAACTTGCGACATCTGAAGCATTGTGTTGTGTGATAAAACTGCACATTTCACTGTGGCCTTTTATTTTGGACAGCTCAAGGCACACCTGTCAGGTGGGATGGATTATCTTGGCAAAGAAAAAATGCTCACTAACAAATGTATACAGATTTGTGAACAATATTTGAGAGGAACAGGTATTTTGTGTTTATAGTCAAAGTTTTAGATCTTTGAGTTCATTTAAATTGGGAACAAGAACAAAAGCGTTGCGTTTTTTTTTTTTTTGTATTTAGTATAACTCCTAAAAAAATGTCTTGCAATATGCAGTTTGATCATTCCTGCTGCAAATAGTATACATATTGTGATTCTATATTGCAGAAAAGGTGTTAGATGATCGATATGTGCTATAATCTAATATAAGCCCCCCTCCAGTGTGGAGAGCATAATAACATGAATGTAGAGGGAAAGAAGTGTTTCCAAGGGCACATAATGCTTCTAGTACACAAAAATAGGGTGATCTGCGCCACTTTTGCAGCTATCAATTGCACAAAGTAGATCACATACAACACGTCCACCAACAGTACATGCAATTTTATAGTTTGCGCACACAGATAAGTGTGTGGGAATTGGATCCTCAAAGATCAGGTTCTTAATATTTTCAGAAAATGGGAGTATTATTAGAATCAGACCTGCAGCTGGCTCTGTATTGTTCTTTTTCCTCCTGCCTGACGTGGATTTCGGTTCTTGCTGAGGTGTGTTTGCTGATCTTCTTCTGGCTGTGGCTTCTTCTTGAGGTCCATTTTCTTCTTCCTTTGCTGCTTTTTTCTTCACTGTGCTGTCAGAGTTGTGTTTCCTGGACACCTGAAGTACAGCCACAATGGGGTTAGATTTCTATGTGCTCGTGGTGATTACCTACTGAATATACCTTTTTCTTGCGGGGGTAATCATGGTCTGCATCTGTATCTTTTCTCTTTTTGGCCTTTGGAGACTTTGATTCTGGTGTGTGAGAAAAGATAAAGACACACTAAGCTTTCTCTTATGTGTAATGGTATCTCAACTATTTTTTCTGGCGTTTACCTTTAGGAGCCATAGGACCTGGATCGCCCTGAAATGACACCATTTTATATTAGTCAATACATGCTACAAATATAGTTGTTACGTATGAAAATGTGTTTGCATACTTTGAACCACATAGTCCTGCCATTGTGGTCGCGTACAGACTTCATTCCATCCAGATAGTAACACTGCAACCAGGCCTCAAAACCTGGGTAGTCTTTCTTCTCTGGATCGTAACTTTTCCCACCTCCATAAACAAAAAGTCGAAATAAGAGGAGCACCTTTGTGTCGTTGTCTTCCCCCCACCCCGATCAACCTTGAAATATGGATTCTTACCTAAGTTCACCACCTCCAGCGGTACTGTGTGGCAAAGTCTGAGCAGGTCTGTATTCTCCTCTTCCATTTTGTCCTTTTTGGCTCCCTTAACATTTTTGGGCAAAACCAAACTGTTAATAATCGAGGTAAAATACTTGTTTGTACTTATTTGACCTTTTTGTTATGGATCTCCTTTTTTACAGCTTTCTTGTCTTCACACGCATCCTCTGACTCGAGGCCTTCCAGCACAGTCCGGGCAGGCACAAAGGGTGGAATACCTGCAACAACATCATAGTTCTTTGAAACTATCGCCACCACGTGGTCATACCTGCAACAACTTCATAGTTCTTTGAAACTATCGCCACCATGTGGTCATACCTGCAACAACATCATAGTTCTTTGAAACTATCGCCACCACGTTGTCATACCTGCAACAACATCATAGTTCTTTGAAACTATCGCCACCACGTGGTCATATCTGCAACAACTTCATAGTTCTTTGAAACTATCGCCACCATGTGGTCATACCTGCAACAACTTCATAGTTCTTTGAAACTATCGCCACCATGTGGTCATACCTGCAACAACTTCATAGTCCTTTGAAACTATCGCCACCATGTGGTCATACCTGCAACAACTTCATAGTTCTTTGAAACTATCGCCACCATGTGGTCATACCTGCAACAACTTCATAGTTCTTTGAAACTATCGCCACCACGTGGTCCTACCTGCAACAACTTCATAGTTCTTTGAAACTATCGCCACCATGTGGTCACATCTGAAACAAATTCCTAGTTCTTTGAAACTATCGCCACCACGTGGTCACACCTGCAACAACTTCATAGTTCTTTGAAACTATCGCCACCATGTGGTCATACCTGCAACAACTTCATAGTTCTTTGAAACTATCGCCACCACGTGGTCCTACCTGCAACAACTTCATAGTTCTTTGAAACTATCGCCACCATGTGGTCACATCTGAAACAAATTCCTAGTTCTTTGAAACTATCGCCACCACGTGGTCACACCTGCAACAACTTCATAGTTCTTTGAAACTATCGCCACCACGTGGTCACACCTGAAACAAATTCATAGTTCTTTGAAACTATCGCCACCACGTGGTCATACCTGCAACAACTTCATAGTTCTTTGAAACTATCGCCACCATGTGGTCATACCTGCAACAACTTCATAGTTCTTTGAAACTATCGCCACCATGTGGTCACACCTGCAACAACTTCATAGTTCTTTGAAACTATCGCCACCATGTGGTTTTTTCCAAGATGGCGCTGGTGTAGTGGCTGCTGTTGGCAGGAGCTCTGTGATCTTGTGTCATCCTTTTGTGTTTCCCTCTTGTTTTCATGTGTTATTATATTTTTTTGCCTTTTGGTCCGGGACCCTTTGGGACTGTGTGACAAGGGGTAGAACTTTCGTGACCTCTGCGGTGCTTTTTGTGGACTTCTGGATCTGCCTCCCGGGAGCCTTTTGACCATGGAGACCAGCTGCTGGGTCACTGCCACACCAGAGTCGGTTTGGAGGGACTGGAGTAGATGCGGATGAGGGGACAGGACTGCGGAGCTAGCTCTGAGCGCTGGGATGGAGAGGCTTCGCGGTGTCTTGGCTGGGTGAGCAGGTGTCAGACACCTCAGTCTCCTTGGACGTATCCTCGCTCATCCATGCGGACTTGACACTGGCCAAGAGTTGGTTGGCGGCTGAGAGTGGAGTCAGTTCTCTTGGTTGCTTTGTTGGGTCTGCTCCTGTTTCTGGCCATGCTCCCTCCACCCCAGTGGACGATGGCGTGGAACACCGCAGAGGCCACCACAGTGTATATGTTTCTTTTAGTTGTTATTCATAGCTGTATGTAGAAGTGTCTGCTTGTAGCCGCTGCTTTAATGTCTTTAATGTCCTTTGTCTTCTTTGATGTTTACCTCTTACACACATGTGAGAGGGATGTGTACTATGGCTATAAGTTGTTATTTTTTCCCTTGGCCTAAGTCATAACCCCTTCTCCAGGGCCCAGGCTTAGACCATTTTTTTCAGTATATTTAATTTTATTATAATCTTCTATTTTTTTCACCCATTCCCAACCTCATTATACTTTACAGAGCCAGGAGTCCTCGATAACATTTATGTATGGAACACAATCTTATTGTCACAAGACCCAGGGTAGACTAGGGGCTAAGACTGCTGACTTTGAATGAAAAGTACTGAGTTCCAAACCCACTCTGGTTGATAGTATTTTTTTTTTACCTCATCATACTTTACCAAGGCTGGGAGTCGTTGATTACATTTGTGTATGGACTAAAATCCTACCTTTACAAGATTTAAGGTAGCCCAGTGGTTAAGACTGTTGCATGAGAACAAACTGTACAGAGTTCAAACCCTACTCCGGTCAGCAGTATTTTTTCCACCTCATCATACTTCAGTGAGTCAGGGGTCGTATATAACATTTGTGTATGGAAATAAACCCATCTATCACAGGACCAGGGATAGCTCAGTGGTCAAGACTGCTGACTCTGAATGACAGGTACTGGGTTCGAATCCCACTCATGTTGACAAAATTTTGTTTAAGCTTGTCATACTTTACTGAGCCAGGAGTCCTCGATTACATTTGTGTATAGAACACAATCTTCTCTTCACAAGACCCAGGATAGACCAGGGGTTAAGACATCTGACTCGGAATGAAAAGTGCTGGGTTCAAATCCCACTCAGTTTGAGTGTATTTTGTTCTACCTCATCAAACTTTACTGGGCCACAGTCCTCGATTACATTTGTGTATGAAAAAAAAATATCTCATCAAGACCCAGGATAGCCCAGTGGTTAAGACTGCTGACTCTGAATGACAGGTACTGGGTTCGAATCCCACTCATGTTGACAACATTTTGTTTAAGCTTGTCATACTTTACTGAGCTAGGAGTCCTCGATTACATTTGTGTATAGAACACAATCTTCTCTTCACAAGACCCAGGATAGACCAGGGGTTAAGACATCTGACTCGGAATGAAAAGTACTGGGTTCAAATCCCACTCAGTTTGAGTGTATTTTGTTCTACCTCATAAAACTTTACTGGGCCACAGTCCTCGATTACATTTGTGTATGAAAAAAAAATGTCTCATCAAGACCCAGGATAGCCCAGTGGTTAAGACTGTTGACTCAGGTTGAAGAGTGTGGGGTTCGACTCCCGCTTGGGTCGACGTGTAATTTAAAAGATCAGCTGGAGGCTGCAAGTTGACAAATATTGTAATTGTGTCATTTCTCTCATGTAATGTTAAAATAATAATTTAATTTACTTTTTTTTTTATCCAATTACAATTAACCTATTTTATTTTATTTGTACCCAGGAGAGCTCATTGGTCAACGCTCTTTATTTATCCTATTCCCACCCACCTCAGGAGTTACGCTCACTCGCACACACTCCTACACACACACACACACGCGCACTCATTCTCACACACACACACACACAGGTAACCCCTGAGGTGTCATCATTGACTATTTGACAATTTATTTTGGATTATTATTATCTTTAGTGTTGACTTAATTTTTCAACTATATGTTAGTCAAACAACTAGCACATAACATTACTCTGTGTGGGGGAGAAGAAACAGCCCACAATGTATGTCGTCTTGACGCCATACTGCCAAATTACTGATTCCATGTATGGGATTTGAACTCACTACTCCTGTATTAGGAGCCCACAGTGTTGACCATTGAGCTATCCTGGGTCCCGGGAAAGTCTGGTTTTCGCTCATATACAAATGCTATCAGTGAACTATGATCAGGCAAAACAAAGAACAAGAACTTCCCGGATGTGGATTTGAACCCAGTAGTACTGCGTGTGAGGCAGCAGTCTTAACCATTGAGCTATCACAGGTCCCACTAAGATTTGTTTTTCACTCATATACAAATGTAATCAGTGAACTATGATCAAGGCAAAATAATAAACTAGCTCTTCCTACAAATGGATTTGAACCCAGTAGTTCTGCATGAGAGGCAGCAGTCTTAAACATTGAGCTATCCTGAGTCTTGTTGTAAATGTAGTCCGTCTCATTCATTAATGGAATCGTGACATCTGTCCCAGTAAAATACGATTGAGGTGCAGCTCAATTTTGAACTGAAGTTACTTATCAAATCAACTGGGATTCAAACCCTGTACCCCCGTATTTGAAGCTCACAGTGTTGACCATTGAGGTATCCTGGTTCCATCAAGACATGATTTTCACTCATATACAAATGCAATCATTTAACAATGATAGAGATGAAACAAAAAACAAGACCTCCCATCTTGTGGATTTGAACCCAGTAGTACTGTGTGAGAGGCAGCAGTCTTAACCATTGAGCATTTTGGGTTCTACTGCTCTATGATTTGTCTCAATATACAAATGTTACATACCTGTTGTTGAGTAGTTGGTGTGTGCCATGTCTCTCAGGTGTGACATACCTGTTGTTGGTGTGGGCCATGTCTCTCAGGTGTGACATACCTGTTGTTGGTGTGTGCCATGTCTCTCAGGTGTGACATACCTGTTGTTGGTGTGTGCCATGTCTCTCAGGTGTGACATACCTGTTGTTGGTGTGTGCCATGTCTCTCAGGTGTGACATACCTGTTGTTGGTGTGTGCCATGTCTCTCAGGTGTGACATGCCTGTTGTTGGTGTGTGCCATGTCTCTCAGGTGTGACATACCTGTTGTTGGTGTGTGCCATGTCTCTCAGGTGTGACATACCTGTTGTTGGTGTGTGCCATGTCTCTCAGGTGTGACATACCTGTTGTTGGTGTGTGCCATGTCTCTCAGGTGTGACATACCTGTTGTTGGTGTGTGCCATGTCTCTCAGGTGTGACATACCTGTTGTTGGTGTGTGCCATGTCTCTCAGGTGTGACATACCTGTTGTTGTCATACCTGCCAGCTTGTCTGCAGCAATAAACAAGTCATCAATTGAGTCCACAAGATGTTTGATGTTTATTCCTCTCATGTTGAAGTAGTTCCCATCTGCAGTTCGCCCACTGTGCTCTATCGCCACCAAGTGGTCATACCTGCAACAACTTCATAGTTCTTTGAAACTATCGCCACCTCGTGGTCATACATGATATATGATGTGTGATACATGATGTGTGGTACATGATGTGTGATATATGATGTATGATATATGATGTGTGATATATGATGTATGATATATGATGTTTGATACATGATGTGTGATACATGATGTGTGATACATGATGTTTGATACATGACGTGTGATACATGACGTGTGATACATGATGTTTGATACATGACGTGTGATACATGATGTGTGATGCATGATGTGTGATACATGATGTGTGATACATGATGTGTGATACATGACGTGTGATACATGACGTGTGATACATGATGTGTGATATATGTGTGATGTATGATGTGTGGTATATGATGTGTGATACATGATGTTTGATACATGACGTGTGATACATGACGTGTGATACATGACGTGTGATACATGACGTGTGATATATGATGTGTGATACATGACGTGTGATACATGATGTGTGATGTATGATGTGTGATATATGATGTGTGATACATGATGTGTGATATATGATGTGTGATACATAATGTGTGATAATTGATGTGTGATATATGATGTGTGATATATGATGTGTGATACATGATGTTTGATACATGATGTGTGTATATGATGTGTGATATATGATGTGTGATACATGATGTTTGATACATGATGTGTGATACATGATGTGTGATATATGATGTGTGATACATGATGTTTGATACATGATGTGTGTATATGATGTGTGATACATGATGTTTGATACATGATGTTTGATACATGATGTGTGATACATGATGTGTGATATATGATGTGTGATACATGATGTTTGATACATGATGTGTGTATATGATGTGTGATATATGATCTTGTGGTGCCACCCATGTCAAAAGAGCCGTTAGAAATACCGGCTCATTATATTTTGTTTGCTTTAACTCAAACATCACTTGCAGCAGTTACAAAATGTATCTTTTAGTAATTCAAACTTGCATATGTCACCAATATTTACTCTGTTGGTGGAAATTATTCCGAAATATTTTTACAATTTTAATTTGTATTGTATACATTACATTGGGTGGTACCTGTTGTGCCTTCCCTGAGTCTTCCTCTCAGGTAATAAAACACACATGTCAATCCCAAGTTCTTTTGGATGACACATATGTTGAGTAAAAAGACTCCAGAGACAGAATAGTACAATACCTAGTTTTACTGAAGCTTCAGGAGACCAGCCCTTACAGTGCGACAATAGCATCAGCAAGAAGAGGTCTAAATCCAAACAAAAAGAGTCAGCTTATGTAGAATGAAAACAGCCCCTCTCGCCCAGAAAGGATCACAGCTGCTTCTTCAAAACAGATAAGAAACTGGCCAAAACAGCTGTGTAAGCCGACAAACAGGAGCCCTTAAGACAAACCAAAGATTTTACTAGCGGACATAAGATAAAAGCAAGGAGGTCACGAGAAGACTCACTACATGGGAAAGTACTAGCTGCATTAAAGATCACTATGGATTAAGAAAGAACACTTAAAAATATCTCATTCTCACATACCATAGCCCCATGCTGTTGTATTTTCCCTTACCTAAAAATACTAAAGATCCCACAGATAAAAGTCCATGCAAACTACTACAACTGCTAACACGGAAAAAAATATGAATTAGAAATTAAATGTACATATTTACGATACATATAAATCCAACTACAATACAAATGTTCACATGATAAAGATTAATGCACAACTGTACTACCCTACCTGCTGAACCTTTTTTTTTCAGGCATTATAGTAAATGATCCTCCTTCCTGGTACAGCAGTAAATGTACACACATGTACTGTAGGTAGTGGGGCAACTTTGATATAAAAATGGCATGCAAACTTCAACTCCCAAATGGGAATTGGTTCATATCGTTCAATTAAAAGATCCGTTCATAACAGTTCATTTGAATACTTCTTTATCTCAGGTTGAGGGCGCCAAAGGCTCCAGATGCCAACGCTGATATGGGATCTCATCACTTCACCTATGCAATCATGCCACACGCAGGTTAGTCCCACTTTAGGTTGTATTTACCACGTTTGAATGTTCACTTTTATTCTATTTTGTATTGCAGGGACCTTACAAGATGTCGGAGTCATCCAATGTGCGTACAACCTCAATTACCCTTTAAGGTTAACCCCGTGCTCCTCTGACATGGCGCTCTGGAGCGCCTTTTCCATTAGCCCTGCAGCTGTCATCCTAGAGACTGTTAAACAGGTATCACACCGACCATAACCATGACCTATGTTGAATAAGTATGCTCAGCCTGCATTTACAAAAACAGGCGGAAGGCAGGAAGGGAGCCCTCCTTGTCAGAATGTACGAGGCTTACGGCGGAGGTGTGACTGCAACCCTCCACACAACTCTTCCAATCAAGGAGGCCTGGCAGTAAGTAGCATTTCTGCAATGTCACATTTTATACAGAATATCATTAAATAAAACGTATGTGTGTTGACTACAATATACTATTTCCTTTCAGTTGTGATCTTTTAGAGCAAACAGACACTACTCAGCCAGCATGTGACTCTGCAGATGGGATCATTCTCCACTTCATTCCATTCCAAGTTAGATCGCTGCTGCTTATATTTTAAACAGCAAGTCATCAGACACAGAGTGGAACCTCTTAAGGTATTTTTAGGGAAAGTTTGCCTTAAGTTGCACAAATTGTCCTCAAGTGACATCATTTAATTCAAATGTACATGTGGGTTTTTTTGTGATGTCACAATAGAAGATTGGTAACACGTTGGTACAAAATTGCTAATAATGAAGGAACAACTCTGGAAAATACAGTGGGGCAAAAAAGTATTTATTCAGCCAGGGATTGTGCAAGTTCTCCCGCTTAAAATGATGACAGAGGTCTGTAATTTTCATCATAGGTACACTTCAACTGTGAGAGACAGAAGGTGAAAAAAAAATCCAGGAATTCACATTGTAGGAATTTTAAATAATTTATTTGTAAATAAAAATAAGATATATATTCAGCAATATAATTTTATAGCTGCTGGACAACTTAAAGGGCCGATTAAACCCATCCATCCATCTTCTTCCGCTTATCCGAGGTCGTGGGCGCAACAACCTAAGCAGGGAAACCCAGACTTCCCTGTCTCCAGCCACTTCGTCTAGCTCTTCCCGGGGGATCCCGAGGCGTTCCCAGGCCAGCCGGGAGACATAGTCTTCCCAACGTGTCCTGGGTCTTCCCCGTGGCCTCCTACCGGCTGGACGTGCCCTAAACACCTCCCTAGGGAGGCGTTCGGGTGGCATCCTGACCAGATGCCCGAACCACCTCATCTGGCTCCTCTCCATGTGAAGGAGCAGCGGCTTTACTTTGAGTTCCTCCCGGATGGCAGAGCTTCTCACCCTATCTCTAAGGGAGAGGAGGAAACTCATTTGGGCCGCTTGTACCCGTGATCTTATCCTTTCGGTCATGACCCAGTACTTTAGCTTGATTGCTAGCTAAGTAGTTAGTTAGCTAGCCCAAACTATTTTAGCTAAGGTACAAATCAGTACTTAGTACTAAAAAGTGACAATAATGATGAAATGTGCGTGCAGGTGTGTGATATTAAACACTTACTTTTATGCTGAAAATGTATTTTCAGTCTTATCTTATCAAACTGCTATTCACTTCCTCTTCCACGGTCCTCTTCCTTTTTGAATTACCAGGTGTGTCTCGATCATTACCTTCCCCACTTCCGGTCTCTTCTTTCACTTCCTGGGTCATACCAATTTAAACTACCTTTAATGTGTAGCATTTCTTCCACAAATACCATGATGATTAATCTTGAAACTATCAAAATAACGTGAAAACCTGTTTGAAAAAAAACATTAATATAATAATTATGTGATAAAAAGTCAAAATTATGAGATAAAGTCAACATTATGAGATAAAAATACATAATTATAAGATGTAAACCCTAACTATGTAATACGAAAAAAAATCTAAATATCTAACTAAAAAGTCTAAATTATTGGCTAAAAAGTCAAAATTATGAGATCAAAAAAATCGAAATCATCAGATAAAAAAACAACAACATAATTGTGTGATTAAAAAGTCGAAATTATGAGATAAAGTCAACATTGTGGGATAAAAATACATAATTATAAGATAAAAAGTCCTAATTATGAAATAAAAAAAATCTAAATAATTAAATAAAAAGTCAACATTATGAGATAAAAATACATAATTATAAGATGTAAAGCCCTAACTATGTAATACGAAAAAAAAATGTAAATATCTAACTAAAAAGTCTAAATTATTGGCTAAAAAGTCAAAATTATGAGATCAAAAAAATCGAAATCATCAGATAAAAAACAACAACATAATTGTGTGATTAAAAAGTCGAAATTATGAGATAAAGTCAACATTATGAGATAAAAATACATAATTATAAGATGTAAAGCCCTAACTATGTAATACAAAAAAAAATCCAAATATCTAACTAAAAAGTCAAAATTATTGGCTAAAAAGTCAAAATTATGAGATCAAAAAAATCGAAATCATCAGATAAAAAAAAAGAACATAATTGTGTGATTAAAAAGTCGAAATTATGAGATAAAGTCAACATTGTGGGATAAAAATACATAATTATAAGATAAAAAGTCCTAATTATGAAATAAAAAAAATCTAAATAATTAAATAAAAAGTCAACATTTTGAGATAAAAAGACATAATTATAAGATGTAAGTAAAGCCTTAACTATGTAATACAAAAAAAATCCAAATATCTAACTAAAAAGTCTAAATTATTGGCTAAAAAGTCAAAATTGTGAGATAAAAAAAATCGAAATCATCAGATTAAAAAAAAATCATAATTGTGTGATTAAAAAGTCGAAATTATGAGATAAAGTCAACATTGTGGGATAAAAATACATAATTATAAGATAAAAAGTCCTAATTATGAAATAAAAAAAATCTAAATAATTAAATAAAAAGTCAACATTATGAGATAAAATACATAATTATAAGATGTAAAGCCCTAACTATGTAATACGAAAAAAAATCTAAATATCTAACTAAAAAGTCTAAATTATTGGCTAAAAAGTCAAAATTATGAGATCAAAAAAATCGAAATCATCAGATGAAAAAAAAAATCATAATTGTGTGATTAAAAAGTCAAAATTATGAGATAAAGTCAACATTGTGGGATAAAAATACATAATTGTAAGATAAAAAGTCCTAATTATGAAATTTAAAAAAATCTAAATAATTAAATAAAAAGTCAACATTATGAGATAAAAAGACATAATTATAAGATGTAAAGCCCTAACTATGTAATACAAAAAAAAAATCCAGATATCTAACTAAAAAGTCTAAATTATTGGCTAAAAAGTCAAAATTGTGAGATAAAAAAGATCGAAATCATCAGATTAAAAAAAAATCATAATTGTGTGATTAAAAAGTCGAAATTATGAGATAAAGTCAACAATGTGGGATAAAAATACATAATTATAAGATAAAAAGTCCTAATTATGAAATAAAAAAAATCTAAATAATTAAATAAAAAGTCAACATTATGAGATAAAATACATAATTATAAGATGTAAAGCCCTAACTATGTAATACGAAAAAAAATCTAAATATCTAACTAAAAAGTCTAAATTATTGGCTAAAAAGTCAAAATTATGAGATAAAGTCAACATTGCGGGATAAAAAGACATAATTATAAGATAAAAAGTCCTAATTATGAAATTAAAAAAATCTAAATAATTAAATAAAAAGTCAACATTATGAGATAAAAATACATAATTATAAGATGTAAAACCCTAACTATGTAATACAAAAAAAAATCTAAATATCTAACTAAAAAGTCTAAATTATTGGCTAAAAAGTCTAAATTATGAGATCAAAAAAATCGAAATCATCAGATGAAAAAAAAAATCATAATTGTGTGATTAAAAAGTCAAAATTATGAGATAAAGTCAACATTGTGGGATAAAAATACATAATTATAAGATAAAAAGTCCTAATTATGAAATTAAAAAAAATCTAAATAATTAAATAAAAAGTCAACATTATGAGATAAAAAGACATGATTATAAGATGTAAAGCCCTAACTATGTAATACAAAAAAAAATCCAGATATCTAACTAAAAAGTCTAAATTATTGGCTAAAAAGTCAGAATTGTGAGATAAAAAAAATCGAAATCATCAGAATAAAAAAAAATCATAATTGTGTGATTAAAAAGTCGAAATTATGAGATAAAGTCAACATTGTTGGATAAAAATACATAATTATAAGATAAAAAGTCCTAATTATGAAATAAAAAAAATCTAAATAATTAAATAAAAAGTCAACATTATGAGATAAAAATACATAATTATAAGATGTAAAGCCCTAACTATGTAATACGAAAAAAAATCTAAATATCTAACTAAAAAGTCAAAATTATTGGCTAAAAAGTCAAAATTATGAGATAAAGTCAACATTGCGGGATAAAAAGACATAATTATAAGATAAAAAGTCCTAATTATGAAATAAAAAAAATCTAAATAATTAAATAAAAAGTCAACATTATGAGATAAAAAGACATAATTAGAAGATATAATTCCTAATTACATAATACATTAAAAATATCTGAATAATTAAATAAAAAGTCAAAATGATGAGATAAAACAAATCGGAATCATGAGATTTAAAAAAAATCATAAATGTGTGATTAAAAATATCGAAATTATGAGATGAATTAGTACGCGACACATTAAAATAAGTTATAATTATGACTTTTTATCTCATCATTTCAAATTTATTTTCTTATTTAAACTTTTATCACATAATTATGACTGACGTATTTTAGTTTTTTTCAGTGGCGGGGGAAAAAAAGTTTATGCTAAATAAATACAAGTTAAAGATACACATTTTCTAAAATGAAAAACAGTAGGGGACGCCAAAAGTCATAACTGTATATTCCATGTTCTTTGTTACTACTCAAATATAAGTTTTTGTTAACTATCATGTTAGAACCACTATGGACTGGACTCTCACACTATTATGTTAGATCCACTATGGACTGGACTCTTACTATCATGTTAGATCCACTATGGACTGGACTCTCTCACTATTATGTTAGATCCACTATGGACTGGACTCTCTCACTATTATGTTAGATCCACTATGGACTGGACTCCCTCACTATTATGTTAGATCCACTATGGACTGTACTCTCTCACTATTATGTTAGATCCACTATGGACTGGACTTTCACTATTATGTTAGATCCACTATGGACTGGACTCTTACTAGTATGTTAGATCCACTATGGACTGGACTCTCACCATTATGTTAGATCCACTATGGACTGGACTCTCACTATTATGTTAGATCCACTATGGACTGGACTTTCACTATTATGTTAGATCCACTATGGACTTGACTCTCACTATTATGTTAGATCCACTATGGACTGGACTCTCACACTATTATGTTAGATCCACTATGGACTGGACTCTCACACTATTATGTTAGATCCACTATGGACTGGACTCTCACACTATTATGTTAGATCCACTATGGACTGGACTCTCACACTATTATGTTAGATCCACTATGGACTGGACTCTCACACTATTATGTTAGATCCACTATGGACTGTACTCTCTCACTATTATGTTAGATTCACTATGGACTGGACTCTCACACTATTATGTTAGATCCACTATGGACTGGACTCTCACTATTATGTTAGATCCACTATGGACTGGACCCTCACACTATTATGTTATATCCACTATGGACTGTACTCTCTCACTATTATGTTAGATCCACTATGGACTGGACTTTCACTATTATGTTAGATCCACTATGGACTGGACTCTCACTATTATGTTCGATCCACTATGGACTGGACTCTTACTAGTATGTTAGATCCACTATGGACTGGACTTTCACTATTATGTTAGATCCACTATGGACTGGACTCTCACACTATTATGTTAGATCCACTATGGACTGGACTCACACTATTATGTTGTATCCACTATGGACTGGACTCTCACTATCATGTTAGATCAACTATGGACTGGACTCTCACACTATTATGTTGTATCCACTATGGACTGGACTCTCACTATCATGTTAGATCCACTATGGACTGGACTCTCACTATTATATTAGAACCACTATGGACTGGACTCTCACACTATTATGTTATATCCACTATGGACTGGACTCTCACTATTATGTTAGATCTACTATGGACTGGACTCTCACACTATTATGTTGGATCCACTATGGACTGGACTCTCACACTATTATGTTATACCCACTATGGACTGGACTCTCACTATCATGTTAGATCCACTATGGACTGGACTCTCACACTATTATGTTGGATCCACTATGGACTGGACTCTCACACTATTATGTTAGATCCACTATGGACTGGACTCTCACTATCATGTTAGATCCACTATGGACTGGACTCTCACTATTATATTAGAACCACTATGGACTGGACTCTCACACTATTATGTTATATCCACTATGGACTGGACTCTCACTATCATGTTAGATCCACTATGGACTGGACTCTCACTATTATGTTAGATCCACTATGGACTGGACTCTCACACTATTATGTTAGATCCACTATGGACTGGACTCTCACTATTATATTAGAACCACTATGGACTGGACTCTCACTATTATGTTAGATCCACCATGGACTGGACTCTCACTATTATGTTAGATCCACTATGGACTGGACTCTCACACTATTATGTTAGATCCACTATGGACTGGACTTTCTCACTATTATGTTAGATTCACTATGGACTGGACTCTCACTATCATGTTAGATCCACTATGGACTGGACTCTCACACTATTATGTTGGATCCACTATGGACTGGACTCTCACACTATTATGTTATATCCACTATGGACTGGACTCTCACTATCATGTTGGATCCACTATGGACTGGACTCTCACTATTATGTTGGATCCACTATGGACTGGACTCTCACTATTATGTTAGATCCACTATGGACTGGACTCTCACTATTATGTTTGATCCACTATGGACTGGACTCTCACACTATTATGTTAGATCCACTATGGACTGGACTCTCACTATCATGTTAGATCCACTATGGACTGGACTCTCACACTATTATGTTAGATCCACTATGGACTGGACTCTCACTATCATGTTAGATCCACTATGGACTGGACTCTCACTATTATATTAGAACCACTATGGACTGGACTCTCACTATCATGTTAGATCCACTATGGACTGGACTCTCACACTATTATGTTAGATCCACTATGGACTGGACTCTCACACTATTATGTTAGATCCACTATGGACTGGACTCTCACTATCATGTTAGATCCACTATGGACTGGACTCTCACTATTATATTAGAACCACTATGGACTGGACTCTCACACTATTATGTTATATCCACTATGGACTGGACTCTCACTATCATGTTAGATCCACTATGGACTGGACTCTCACTATTATGTTAGATCCACTATGGACTGGACTCTCACACTATTATGTTAGATCCACTATGGACTGGACTCTCACTATTATATTAGAACCACTATGGACTGGACTCTCACTATTATGTTAGATCCACTATGGACTGGACTCTCACTATTATGTTAGATCCACTATGGACTGGACTCTCACACTATTATGTTAGATCCACTATGGACTGGACTTTCTCACTATCATGTTAGATCCACTATGGACTGGACTCTCACACTATTATGTTAGATCCACTATGGACTGGACTCTCACTATCATGTTAGATCCACTATGGACTGGACTCTCACTATTATGTTAGATCCACTATGGACTGGGCTCTCACACTATTATGTTAGATCCACTATGGACTGGACTCTCACTATTATGTTAGATCCACTATGGACTGGACTCTCACACTATTATGTTAGATCCACTATGGACTGGACTCTCACTATTATGTTGGATCCACTATGGACTGGACTCTCACACTATTATGTTAGATCCACTATGGACTGGACTCTCACTATTATGTTGGATCCACTATGGACTGGACTCTCACACTATTATGTTAGATCCACTATGGACTGGACTCTCACTATTATGTTGGATCCACTATGGACTGGACTCTCACACTATTATGTTAGATCCACTATGGACTGGACTCTCACTATTATGTTGGATCCACTATGGACTGGACTCTCACACTATTATGTTAGATCCACTATGGACTGGACTCTCACACTATTATGTTGGATCCACTATGGACTGGACTCTCACTATCATGTTAGATCCACTATGGACTGGACTCTCACTATTATATTAGAACCACTATGGACTGGACTCTCACACTATTATGTTAGATCCACTATGGACTGGACTCTCACTATTATGTTAGATCTACTATGGACTGGACTCTCACTATTATGTTAGATCCACTATGGACTGGACCCTCACACTATTATGTTAGATCCACTATGGACTGGACTCTCACTATTATGTTAGATCTACTATGGACTGGACTCTCACACTTCTATGTTAGATCCACTATGGACTGGACTCTCACTATTATGTTAGATCCGCTATGGACTGGACTCTCACTATTATGTTAGATCTACTATGGACTGGACTCTCACTATTATGTTAGATCCACTATGGACTGGACTCTCACACTATTATGTTAGATCCACTATGGACTGGACTCTCACACTATTATGTTAGATCCACTATGGACTGGACTCTCACTATTATGTCAGATCCACTATGGACTGAACTCTCACTATTATGTTAGATCCACTATGGACTGGACTCTCACTATTATGTTAGATCCACTATGGACTGGACTCTCACACTATTATGTTAGACCCACTTGACGTCCATTGCTTTTGGTCTCCCGTCGGGGAGGAGGGATGGACAACCACATTTGCAGTCCTCTCCAAGGTTTCTCCTTGTCATTGTCATTGTCATTGACGTCCCATTGGGTTGTAAGTTTTCCCTTGCCCTTATTTGGGCACTGATCGGCGGATGTCGTTTTGGCTTGTGCAGCCCTTTGAGACACTTGTGATTTAGAGCTATATGAGTAAACATTGATTGATTATCTTATATTTTTCTTAACAAGCAATAGCATCAAACTGTTGGACTTTGTCAGCACCAACCAGTGTGGGGATTTCTGGCTGACCCACTTGTTGACGTGGACAACTTTCCCTGCGTCTTTGTGGCAGTGGCCTACTTTGTGTTGTTGCCAAACGTTTAATTCAGATCAGCTCAAAAGAATGATTGCTGCACTCAGGGGCGTAACACCAAATGCTAGGCCCCCCATACAGAAGACTGTCAATCAACATAGCCTACTGTCCATCAACAACATCAGAAATACATTCATGCAATACAACATTGTAAATAAACATAAATGAACTGTAATAATATTTTCCCCAACTTGTGTTTGAATCAACTACTTCTTTCTATTGCTGCTTTTGTACTGTAAATATGTTTGTCACTAATACTCAAATACAAGCAGATTAGTGTCCACTGGTTGTTCCTATTTGAAAGAGCCAAACACGTGCCTCCGCCGGTCTGTCACAGAAATGAACTGCTGGCCAAAAATATGTTGATGCGTGACAGATACTTTAAGGACAATGACCATAGAACTTGATGGTACAGTTACTGCCTGAGCAAAAAGGCTTTTACTAAATATGAATATTACTTCATATTTATGAATTGTATTTTAGCATTGTAAAATCACATGATCATCTAGTGAGGGTTTATTGTGTTTCCACCACTTTGCTATTTTCAAAACGTTGCTCACTTCTACACAAATACATGAAACTAAAAAATAATTTCAAAAATAAAACGGAAAGGTGAAATCCGGCGATCTGATTGGCTGTTAACCGTGGTTTAAATATTCTAAAGCCTTATCACAGCGCAGGCTATCACTCCACCTCAGGCACGCATGACTGGTATGAATGGAAGTTGTTGTCATGTATCCATGACAACGGACTGTTGCATTCCATAGTAAAAGACAGCTGATGTTTTTACGATCTTAAAAAACGGACTAAAGTAGTTGAATTCACATGTTTAAGGTTAACTTTCACCTCCGGGGAGGGTTAACAATGGTAGAGGGGACTGAGCATTGACTTTCACCTGAAAAAAAGTGGAGGAAAAGACGAGATGCAGTGCTAATTTGGAGCTAACGTCTGGATAGGTGGGACTATTTTTTCCACATTGAGGCTGTTTTATTGGATAATATGTATTTCGGGTTGAATAAAACTACATTAAATTGATTGAGTATTCCTATTTCATATTGCCTTTATTTGTAACCGTTTTATAAAAGCAATATATCACTCCAGTCCATGGTATATGCTCATTATAGCACTCTAAGGGGCGTGACTGGAGTGATATATTGTTGATTTATTCAATATTGTTGAGCTTCTATACACCCTTGAAATAACTTAGTTTGACTCCTAAAGAAGTCTTTTATATCCAGTTTTCTTTTCATTGACATCCTTCAAAACCTACAGCACACACGCACGCAAACAGACACAAACACAATGTAAATCACACCACTGATATTAAAATCCATCTAGCTACCGTGTGCCAAGAACAACAAATGCCGAACATGTTGACAACTTACACTTACTTACAACTTACAGTTACTTACAACTTACACTTACTTACAACTTACAACTTACACTTACTTACAACTTACAGTTACTTACAACTTACACTTACTTACAACTTACAGTTACTTACAAGTTAGAACTTACAACTTACACCGAGTTGCACTGCCTCTCGTCCGCTCGCTAGCAACTAGCATGTAGGCTAGCTTTTACAAGCAGAAGGAGTGACAGCGGGGACAGCCAATCACACGTAAGTTAGCTTGAAACCGGCAACCAATCAGGGAGCGAGATTTAGGTTAGAGGCGGGACTTCTAGCAGAGACCGACATTTAACCCTTTCTGTGCCATAATCATTGACTAAACATTACGGGCAGCGCTTGTATTGATAGTGACTACACAGTAGCGGCTGGATATTGGTAGGGACGTGTCCCTAGCGTCCCTACCCGATTCTACGCCCTTGATTTGGGTAGAAACCAGCTTTTTTCATGTAAAAACCTTACTGTATTTTCCTGTCCATAGGACGCACCGGATTATAAGGCGCACCGCCGATGAGCGGGTCTAGTCAGGTCTTTTTTCATACAAAAGGCGCACCGGATTATAAAACGCATTAAAGGGGTCTTTTTCTTTTTTTAATGGAAAACTCTTTCCTGCGGTCTACATAACATGTAATGGTGGTTCTTTGGTCAAAATGTTGCATGGATTATGTTTTCCAGACAATATTCAAGTCGCTTTCTGACAGTCGCTTTGGTATGCGGCGTTTTGTGGGCGGTCTTTTTTACGCGGCTCACCTTCGGCAGCGTCTTTTTTCGTCATCTTTGTTTTAGCGGTGTAGCGTGCAAGGACGGGAGTAGAAGACGTGTCAAAAGAACTGTTTTAATGACATTCACACTTCAGCATATCCTCATCCATGGCTCACTAGTAGTATAATAACAAGGCCAGAAATGTGTCCCGTGAAAAACATCCGACCGGAACTCTCTAATAACTGAAGTTCCTTGGGTGAATTATGTAAACTCACTACACCGGTATGTTTTAGTGCTTTCATGGCAAGTTTACTGACAGATATATGTAAGAACTTTACACTAATTTGTATTAGAAATGGCAACAGCGGAGGATGAATGTCCCAAAATAAGAAGATGGAGAAAAAGAAGAAGCTTATCGACTACGGTTGTTCACAGACTACAAAGGCGGACGCGCGCAATTTTTCAGGACTTATGCAGATCCAGAATACAGATCAGCAGGTACCAGAAGGTAAGAAAAGTTGCTTTTGCATAATATTGCGAAACAAAACAACAGATAATATAATGATACTTATATGTTGAAGCACAGTACAATCCATCAAGCGGTGCGGCTTCATAGCTTACAAAAGTCGTACTATAACATTTTGATGGATTATTGAGCGCCGTGTGTAAAGTTCGATATTTTCAATGGAACATATAAAATGTTGGTGTTGATTACTTGAGTCATATTGCAATCCACACGTTTCTCTTGTGTGTGACTGCCATCTACTGGTCACACTTATCATTTCACCATGTACCAAATATAATAGCTTCGAGTTCGTTAAACAAAACCAAAATAATTTCGTACTTTAGGCACGCCGGGTTATAAGGCGCACTGTCGAGTTTTTAGAAAATTAAAGGAGTTTAAGTGCGCCTCATAATCCGAAAAATACGTTAATTATGGTTTTGGCTTTTTAAAGATGGGGCTAATATCTATATAATCCAGTAAATCCTTTAGTTTGTAAGATGAGTCACAATAACACATTATTATGATTATTAGTGACTCTCCAAGGGGTTAAGTTTCTCCGTCCTTAACACATTGTGACACCTTTTTCTAACTTTGAACAAGGGTGTTTGAACGCACCACATTTATGACGTTTTTATAACTTCCATATTTAAATGACAGACAAAAAAAGTGACACTCAAATATTATATTCAGAAGTTTATTAAACCACCATTTCAATATACGGTACATTCAAGTAAACCGAGCAAAGAGGAACGTTTATGTTTAAAACTGGTAAGACTGATATTTATATTTACACCATAAATACATAAAATGTATCGTGTACAAATAGTTGCATGAAAAACTTGCACTTTAAATATGTATAGATGTTGTCTATACAGGAGGATGGTCATTTATTGTTTTATTAAAATACATGGATTTTTACTATACATGACACAGACAAAAAGACAGAATATCGTAATCATAACTTATTTAACTGCCTCATAATGAAGCACTCAAGGTCCATTTTGAACTCTTGTTTATAAAGTAACCAAATATGGTTCCTTGCTCCAAAAAGAGCCAGCTTAATAAAAAAAAAAAAAGCAATGTCTCTGTATTAACACTCGACAGCTGAAGGATTTTTAAGACTGCATCATATTAGAGGAAGTCGTCTATATTCTGCAAGACGTCAATAATAATCCTACTATGGCAGAAAAGTAAACAAGTTGTAATTTAAAAATGCTAAGTAACACAGCGGCAGATTATGTGGCGGAGGCTCGCACGGACAAATGAAGCATTCCAGACTGTTGGCATGGATAGGTTTATATAGGGTGACAGCTGCAAGAGTGTGTGTGTGTGTGTGTGTGTGTGTGTCTCACAACTGAAAGGTTTTTAAGAGCTTTCAGGAAGTGCTGCTTCTCTTTCTGGTCCTCGGCCGCCTCCTTAGGACTTCTTCTTCCTGGTCGCTTTCACAATCCCTCTGACATAAACAAAGGCTGCAGTTAACACACATTTGTACTCAAAAACAACATCATTTGAGTTTCAGAGTGACATTCATGTAGGTCAAGCAAAAAAAAAGCTAATCTTTTGTAACAACTGACCCTGGATGTTTGGTAACCGAGGTCTTGGATCGGCTAAACCAGGGGTGCCCATTACGTCGATCGCGAGCTACCAGTCGACCGCGGGGGGTGTGTCAGTCGATCTCGAGTCAGGCTTTTAAAAAAAATAGACCTAAAAATGAGTGACCATCAATCTTCACCAAGACGTCACTTAAATGACATTCACGGTACCGGAGGGTCTTGTGAGATGACGCTGGCTGCTGCAAGATCATTATTATGAAAATGTGACCGAGAGGAAGGCGAGAAACACTTTTTATTTCAACAGACTCTCGCGCCGTACCTTCCGTCAAAACTCTAAAGGCCGACTGCACATTTCCTATCTTCACAATAAAAGCCCTGCTTCATGCTGCCTGCGCTAACTAAATACAGAGTCTCGGAAAACTGGCGTGCACAAGTGATCCCTCAGAAAGCTGGCGTGCACATCACTTGTGCACGCCAGCTTTCCGAGACTCTTATTTTGTAGCCAGGCAGCATGAAGCAGGGCTTTTATTGTGAAGATAGGAAATGTGCAGTCGGCCTTTAGAGTTTTGACGGAAGGGACAGCGCAAAAGTCTGTTGAAATAAAAAGTGTTTCTCGCCTTCCTCTCCGTCATTTTTTCATAATAATGAACTGGCAGCAGCCAGCGTCATCTCACAAGACCCTCGGGTGCCGTGAATGTCAATCAAGCAAGCTACGGAATTTGCCGCCAATGTTTTTCTTGTAAAGTGTATGGAAGCTGGATGAATTAGATGCCAAAAACCAACCACTTTCATGTGGTATTGTACAGAAAGGACAACTTTTTTTCTCCTCCATTTGAAAATGTGGGCGTTATCATCATTACTGTCTGATTCCAATCAATGCAAGTCATCAGAATCAGGTAATACACCAACTTATATTCTTGTCTTTGTGAAAGAAAGACATCTATATGTGTTACACATGCTTGTATTATCATTAAACACATTTAACTTGTTTACAAAAATGTGTCTTTCATAAATAAATAAATATAAATGATATATATAAATGAGGTAGATCCCCTCGAGTTGGTCAATTGAAAAGTAGCTCGCCTGCAGAAAAAGTGTGGGCACCCCTGGGCTAAACGGATGTTTTTTTTCGCTATTCAAACGCTTTTTGATTTGAATTTGGTCCTCTATCAATTCAAGAACCCTATTGATTTGTAGTATTATTTAAAGAGATCAAGTTCTGTGAGCGAGAAATTGTAAAAATCTTTGGATTTGCCTTATCTGCTTCTTTCGCAACCTGACATTTTTCAGATGTTCAGCAATAACTTCCTCAAGACGTACAAAAAATAATCCTGCATTATTTTGATAACCCAATTTATGAGTTGCTAGTGTTGGGGTACATTTTGGAGTTATTTTTATGAAGAGCAACCCATTTTTTGGGTTCAAAATGATGGACCATTAGTGGATTGTTTTTCAACGAGTAACTCATTTTTGGGTAAAAGGCTTTTTTTAAATTAAAAAGTTACTTTTTTCTTGAAGGGAATTCTATTTTGGATTAATCTCATTGACATTATTTACAATCACACATTTTATGTACATGAAATTATTTGAGCATGCTGTATAAGAATACTATGACCATACAAGGCAATTCTTGTAAAAAAAAAAAAAAAAGTCACTCATTTCTTGCTTTTGAGTATATTTTAATAGAACTAAAATAATTTTGATCAGTAGTTGGAGAGGAGTAGGAAAAACTAGTCGTAAAATGTATCATTTTTAACCAACTATTGGATTATGGAGCGCTAAATTGCGCAACTCAATAGTTGGGTTGGCAATAACCCAACATTGTAGTGAGAATAACTCTGCTTTTTTCTTAAATGAATTTAACTCAATAATTGTGTTATGAATCAACCAACACTGAGTTAGCATAACTAAATTTGGGGTTTAAAGGGGAACATTATCACAATTTCAGAAGGGTTAAAACCAATAAAAATCAGTTCCCAATGGCTTATTTTATTTTTTGAAGTTTTTTTCAAAATTTTACCCATCATGGAATATCCCGAAAAAAGGCTTTAAAGTGCCTGATTTTCGCTATCTGTAAATCCACCCGTCCATTTCCCTGTGACGTCACATAGTGATGCTAATACAAACAACATGGCGGATAGAACAGCAAGATATAGCGACATTAGCTTGGAATCAGACTCGGATTTCAGCGGCTTAAGCGATTCAACAGATTACGCATGTATTGAAACGAATGGTTGGAGTGTGGAGGCAGATATCCATCCATCCATTTTCTACCGCTTATTCCCTTTTGGGTTCGCGGGGGGCGCTGGCGCCTATCTCAGCTACAATCGGCAGATAGCGAAAACGAAATTGAAGAAGAAACTGAAGCTATTGAGCGATTAGCTATTGAAGCTATTCGACGATCTTCTTGTAACCAACGATTGCATCTTTTGACCACTGGAGCAACTTAAATTCGTCGATTGGTAAGTGTTTGTTTGGCATTAAATGTGGGTGGAGGGAAAGGCTGGATGCAAATATAGCTACAAATGTACATACAGCTAGCCTAAATAGCATGTTAGCATCGCTTAGCTGGCAGTAATGCCGTGACCAAATATGTCTGATTAGCACATAAGTCAATAACATCAACAAAACTCACCTTTGTGATTTTGTTGACTTTATCGTTGGAAATGCATCTGCTTTGAGTGTCGCAGGATATCCACACATTCTTGCCATTTCTGCCATGTTAGCATCAATTAGCACGGCATGCTAATTGATGCACACTCCACGTAAGACGATTTGAATCCGTCCCTGATCGTTTTGTTACACCCTCCGACAACACACCGACGAGGCATGATGTCTCCAAGGTACGGAAAACAGTCGAAAAAACGGAAGATAACAGAGCTGATTTGACTTGTGTGTGTAATGTGTTTGAAAAATGGTGGATTGCTTCCCATTGTGACGTCACGGGTGAAAGGTCATCGCTCCGACAGCGAACAATTGAAAGGCGTTTAAATTGCCAAATTCACCCTTTTAGAATTCGGAAATCGGTTGAAAAAAATAATTTGGTCTTTTTTCTGCAACATCAAGATATATATTGACGCTTACATAAGTCTGCTGATAATGTTCCCCTTTAATAATTCAACCCAATAGTTTGGTTGGGAATAACCCAAAATTGAGTTATAATACCTCAACTTTTTGGTTAAATAATTCAACACAAATGTTGGGTTGAAATAACTCAAACAAAGTGTTTGTCCATTTCTGAACCAGCAGTTGGGTTAAAATTGGTCTATTTTTAAGCCAACATTTGTTGGTGTGAACCATTCATTTTGAGTCATTAAAGCTGGGGTGTTCAAACTTTTAGACTTGGGCTAAACAAATTATAAATGTTATATGGCCTGTACATGACAACCTCCTTAAAGTTTTGTAATCAGTCAAAAATATCAGGCAGCTAAAATGTGCCCAACATGGATAAGTGTAGACAGTGTTTTGCATTTTTCCCCATCATGCTTTTTAATGGATTTAAAGACCTACTGAAATGAGATTTTTTTATTCAAACGGGGATAGCAGGTTCATTTTATGTGTCATACTTGATTATTTTGCGATATTGCCATATTTTTGCTGAAAGGATTTAGTAGAGAACATCAACGATAAAGTTTGCAACTTTTGGTTGCTAATAAAAAAGCCTTGCCTGTACCGGAAGTAGCAGACGATGTGCGCGTGACGTCACGGGTTGTGGAGCTCCTCACATTTGAACATTGCGATTTGGACCGAGAAAGCGACGATTTACCCATTAATTTGAGCGAGGATGAAAGTTTCGTGGATGAGGATAGTGAGAGTGAAGGACTAGAAAACAAAAAAAAAGAAAAAAAAAAAGAGGGCAGTGGCAGCGATTCAGATGTTATTAGACACATTTACTAGGAGAATTCTGCAAAATCCCTTATCTGCTTATTGTGTTACTAGTGTTTTAGTGAGATTATATAATCGACTGCCAGTGTCTCTGAGGGAAACCATGGAGGAGGCAAGATAGTCACAGCTGCCTCTTTGACAGCTGCAGGAGGAACGACACAAGCTCCGCTCATGTCTACGGTAAGAGTCGACTTATTACCACAGTTTTCTCACCGAAACCTGCCGGTTGACATGTGGTAGAGAACCATGTTCGCTTGACCGCTCTTTTCCATAGTAAAGCTTCACTGTCATCTTTAGGGAATGTAAACAAGGAAACACCGGCTGTGTTTGTGTTGCTACAGCCGGCCGCAATACCTACTTTCCACCAACATCTTTCTACTTTGACTTCTCCATTATTAATTGAACAAATTGCAAAATATTCAGCAACGCAGATGTCCAGAATACTGTGTAATTATGCGATTAAAGAAGACCACTTTTAGCCGTGATCGGTGCTGGAAGAACATGTCCGCTACAACCCGTGACGTCACACGCACGCGTCATCATTCCGCGACGTTTTCAACAGGATACTTTGCGGGAAATGTCATGATCCGCCTCCTGGATCATACATAGTTTTTTTGTTCTTGAGTCCTTTTGTGTGTTTTCTGATTATTTTTGAACACTTCCTGTTCTGAGTTTTGCACTTCCTGTTTATCTTGTTTCCATGGTTTCTCATTTGTTCCACCTGCTATGCTTTTTGACGCACACCTGTTGGCAATTGTTTACTTTAGTATTTAAGCCTGCATTCCACCTCTGTTTGTTCTTGGTTCGGCGTTTGCTACATGCAACTTCTCTGATTTGTTAACACTTGCGCTAAGTTACGCCTTAGCTTCCCGTGCGATCGGCACGTCACTTTTGGACTTTTGGACTGCATGCTACGTTTAGCATTAGCTTCCCGTGCGTAGGCACGCACTTTATTTTACCTTGTGTACCAGTGTTCTTTTACTTTTGGTATATTAAATTAAGTCCTACCTGCTATCCCTGCTTGTTCTGGTCCTCGTGCATCTGGGGGTGACTCAACACGCATCAAAATGCGCTCCCAACGTGACAAGAAATTTAAAATTGCAATTTAGTAAACTAAACCGGCCGTATTGGCATGTGTTGCAATGTAAATATTTCATCATTGATATATAAACTATCAGACTGCGTGGTCGCTAGTAGTGGCTTTCAGTAGGCCTTTAAATGGGTGCGATTTTTAAATGTTTATGGTGCTCGGACATTTGTACAAAAACCACAAAGTTCAGTGAGCAGGTTTTGTTATGTGTAACGATGTGTATTGAAATGTTGTGTTGGTTGGATTTTTGCACCGTGACTGGGGAAGGTTGTCTGCATTGGATTGTATAAGTAAATGCTGCGCTGAACCCTAATCAGAGTATAAATAAAGGTCATAGGCCTAAATTAATAACATTAGCCACATGTGTATAAACAAAATTGATCATTAATGATAAATCAATGTTCCTGTGTACATGGAGCTTGAACAAAAGATATGATTACTATGTGAATTTTCATGCATCGCTCCTTAAATCTGAATACTTTACTTTGACATGCGCACCATATACCGTAATTGGAAAGGTGTTTTATATGTTTGTGCTGGGGCGCCATAATTTGGACCAGTTCGCTCACTGAAGGTGCTAAAAAAGTAGTGACTTACACTGTAAACCAGGGATGCCCACACTTTTTCTGCAGGCAAGCTACTTTTCAATTGACCAACACGAGGGGATCTACCTCATTTATATATATATCATTTATATTTATTTATTTATGAAAGAGACATTTTTGTAAACAAGTTAAATGTGTTTAATGATAATACAAGCATGTGTAACACATATAAATGTCTTTCTTTCACGAAGACAAGAGTATAAGTTGGTGTATTACCTGATTCTGATGACTTGCATTGATTGGAATCAGACAGTAATGATGATAACGCCCACATTTTCAAATGGAGGAGAAAAAAAGTTGTCCTTTCTGTACAATACCACATGAAAGTGGTTGGTTTTTGGCATCTAATTCATCCAGCTTCCATACACTTTACAAGAAAAACATTGGCGGCAAATTCCGTAGCTTGCTTGATTGACATTCACGGCACCCGAGGGTCTTGTGAGATGACGCTGGCTGCTGCCAGTTCATTATTATGAAAAAATGACAGAGAGGAAGGCGAGAAACACTTTTTATTTCAACAGACTTTCGCGCCGTCCCTTCCGTCAAAACTTTAAAGGCCGACTGCACATTTCCTATCTTCACAATAAAAGCCCTGCTTCATGCTGCCTGCGCTAACAAAATAAGGGTCTCAGAAAGCTGGCGTGCACAAGTGATGTGCACGCCAGCTTTCTGAGGGATCGCTTGTGCACGCCAGTTTTCCGAGACTCTGTATTTAGTTAGCGCAGGCAGCATGAAGCAGGGCTTTTATTGTGAAGATAGGAAATGTGCAGTCGGCCTTTAGAGTTTTGACGGAAGGTACGGCGCGAGAGTCTGTTGAAATAAAAAGTGTTTCTGGCCTTCCTCTCGGTCATATTTTCATAATAATGATCTTGCAGCAGCCAGCGTCATCTCACAAGACCCTCCGGTACCGTGAATGTCATTTAAGTGACGTCTTGGTGAAGATTGATGATCACTAATTTTTAGGTCTATTTTTTTTAAAAGCCTGGCTGGAGATCGACTGACACACCCCCCGCGGTCGACTGGTAGCTCGCGATCGACGTAATGGGCACCCCTGGTTTAAACAAACACAGATTTGTGCAATTTTGCTTGTCCGACGACGTCACAATATTCATTTATCAATTGTGTTCTTCTGTTCACTACTTTTGTTTTATCTCCCTGTGTTTTTTATGTTACAGTATGTATAGTTTGGCGTCCTTTTGTTACGACATTCTGTGTACGTCCCTGAGGCTAGCAGTTAGCACTGCATAAAACAGCTCGGTCAGACGACAACTGGATCACTCCTTTTATTGTGACATCGACAAATGACACTCCATACTTTTGTTTTTGTTAGTCTCGGTTTTAGAGCAATAAACTCAACAGTATACAACGCAACTTCTGTACATGTTGAATGTTGGGAGACAGCAGTAAGATAATCGCTTCATCCATCCATCCATTTACTACCGCTTGTCCCTTCATTCCGAGACTACAAAATTTAGCTCTACCACCAAACTATAGCTGACGTCAAAGACATGCGTAGTAAGGACAATTTCAACATGAATTTCGGAAGAAATGTGTTAATGCGCTCCAATCCAAATGACTTTCACATAAACGACTCGTCTCGATCTGAATGAAATTTTGGTGCGAACGTGTGTGATTGAGTCAGAATATTCCAAATGGAATTTTTATTCAGGTTAGGCTTTTAATCCAATTAATTGTGTCCATGTGTACATACTGTAGTTAGTGTCCACTTGATGGTGACAAGATGGCAGCATCAAAATTAGCCTTTTAAAATGAATGCAATCTTCCTGCTGGCAAGATTCCTTATTAAACTCAAGACATTTTGCGGGTCAAATTGAAGACGTCGGCGAGCCGCACTTGCTCGAAAATATCTGAGTTCAAAGTGGTGTGGGGCTATCTTTACACTGTGTTTCCAATTCTACAGTTGTTGTATAAAGTATTGAATGCAATAATCCAATTGATTTTTCTGATTCTTATCCTACAAAACCCAAAACCAGTGAAGTTGGCACATTGTGTAATTCGTAAATACAAACAGAATACAATCATTGAAATGGTTGAAATCATTTTCAACTTATATTCAATTGAATAGACTGCAAAGACAAGACACTTAATGTTCAAACTGAGAAATTTATTTTTTGGGGCAAATAATCATTAACTTAGAATTTAATGGCAGCAACACATTGCACGGGGCATTTTTACGTCTGTGTTACATGGCCTTTCCTTTTAACAAAACTCAGTAAATGTTTGTAAAGTGAGGAGACAAATTTTTTGAAGCATTTCAAGTGGACTTATTTCCCATTTTTGCTTGATGTACAGCTTCTGTTGTTCAACAGTCCAGGGTCTCCGTTGTGGTATTTTACAACTCACAATGCGCCACACATTTTCAATGAAAGACAGGTCTGGACTACAGGCAGGCCAGTCTAGTACTATGAAGCCACGCTGTTGTAACACGTGGATTGGCAGTGACTTGCTGATATAAGCAGGGGCGTCCATGATAACGTTTCCTGGATGGCAACATATTTTGCTCCAAAACCTGTACGTACCTTTCAGAATTAATGGCGCCTTTACAAATGTGTAAGTTACCCGTGGTTTGGGCACTAAAACACCCCCATACCATCACAAATGCTGGCTTTTCAACTTTGCGTCTTCAACAATCTGGATGGTTCTTTTCCTCTTAGGTCCAGAGGAGACGACGTCCACTGTTTTCCAAAAACTATTTGAAATGTGGACCACAGAACCCTTTTCCACTTTGCATCAGTCCATCTTAGATGAGCTCGGGCCCAGCGAAGCCAGCGGCAATTCTGGGTGTTTTTGATAAATGGCTTTCGCTTTGTATAGTAGAGTTTTAACTTGCACTTACAGATGTAGCAAGAAACTGTAGTTACTGACAGTGGTTTTCTGAAGATTTCCTGAGCCCATGTGGTGATATCCTCTACACACTGATGTTGCTTTTTGATGCAGTACCGCCTATGGGATCGAACGTCATGGCATTGCCGCTTACGTGCAATGATTTCTCCAAATCCTCTGAAACTTTTGATGATATTACGGACCGTAGATGGTGAAATCCCTAAATTCCTTGCAATAGCTCGTTGTGAAATGTTGTTCATAAATTGTTTGACGATTTGCTCACACATTTGTTCACAAAGTGGTGACCCTTGCCCATCCTTGTTTGTGAATGATTAAGAATTTCATGGAAGCTGCTTTTACACCCAATCATGGCACCCACCTGTTTCCAATTAGCCTGCTCACCTGTGGGATGTTCTAAATACGTGTTTGATGAGCATTCCTCAACTTTGTCAGTCTTTTTTGCTACTTGTGCCAGCTTTTTTTTAACATGTTGCAGGTATCAAATTCCAAATTAGGTAATATTTGCAAAAAGTAAAAAAGTTTACCAGTTCGAACGTCAATAATCTCGTCTTTGCAGTCTAGTCAATTAAATATAGGTTGAAAAGGATCTGCAAATTATTGTATTTTGTTTTTATTTACAATTTACACAACATGCCAACTTCACTGGTTTTAAGGTTAGTATACAGAATGTGAAGTACTGTACAAAGTGCTCCGTAGAGCACTTAAAAATAAAAAACAAATATAAAATCTTCACGGGATTAAAAAAAACTAAACGTAATGTCATCATGTCTCAATGTAAGAAAATATTGACGTTGAAGGACACATGTCAAGTATTAAATCTGTATAAGTGTCTCTATGGAAGTTACAGTTATTACCTAGTTCCAGTTTTAAGTTTAAAATGCAAGAGTCCTGTTGATTCTGTCGTATATGTTTTATAACCAAATAGTTAGTCTCAAAAGTAACATGCATTCTGGTAATCAGGCGCTTGCTGGCACAACAAAAGTCTGTTCCTACCGTACTCTGCTCCGGCAGCTTGTGACCCTTCTTCATGATCCGAGTTAAGTGGTTGCACAGAGCCACAATCCTGAATGAGAGCTATAAAATCGACCCATTGAAAGGCAAAAAAATCAATAATAAGCAACATTGATTTCTCAATTGTGCTTGGAGACTTTACCTTCCACCTACGCCTGGCATACTGCCTCTTGAAGTTCTCTAAGTTGACCACCGACAACCTCTTGACCATCGCTTGTTTGGAATTGTGAGGCTGTGGAGACACAAGGGGAAGGAAGAAATAATAATGATAATAATTGCCGAAGTGGACACATTTTAATGAATGTGTTTTTAGCATAAAAAAAAATGAATTCAAAGTTTTATGAAAACAGTGAATGATTTAATAAAGAAAGGTGCACATTGTGTGGATCTGCTTACAGTTTGTTAAAAGCATGATTAAATATATTGGAGGTTTTCAAAAAAATAACCAAGAAAATACGAAATTCAAACAATACAAAAATAATCAAATAAATATGCCGTCGATAAAAGTGCTCTTTAACAGGAAAGTAACAAATTAAAGCAACATAATAAAATGGAATGAAAAAAAAAATGTTGTTCCAATACATTCCATTAAAAAGCTTCATTTATGGCCTCATTTTCACAACACAGTGAAGGCAAATAAGTTATTGCCTCTACTTGCCAAACTCCATCAAATTCGAGCCAACATTAATCGAGCTCGCTTAAACATCAAGCTCCAAGAAATATTTATGACAATCCAATATTTATCCGCTGGGGCTGGACTCCTATAATCCCTACATAAATCAATGTTCCCGTTGTGTGGGAAGTTAGGGGAAGGGTCTGTTTGTGTGCCCTAGTACACAAAGATCCATGGAGGCATGTTTGGATGTGATTGGAGAAGAAGAACTCTGTGAGCTGTGACCTCTCACGCCAACATATTGCTCAGCGTCCTCCCAGAAGTCTGTGTTACAGCTGCAAAGCATACTTGCTTTCATTTTAAATTATGTGTAGTCAGCATGTAGACACATACTGAATATTCCCATGATTGTATTCGATTCAAGGGATGTGCTTCCAAATAATTCATATTAAGTTGACTTTGTGAAGGCCTGTTGGGTCTCGGGACGCAGCAGCTCCTCCAGTGTTGCTGCTCCTTGCAGATGCAGAGAGAACCATCACCTCCTCCAGCCACTGCAGCTCCGAGGTCAGCTCCTGCCTGAGCGTGTCCAGGTGACTCTGCCTCTGCTGGTACTTCCCGCTGACGCTGTCCAGGGTGGTCCCCACGCCCGTCAAGTCTTCCTGCAGCAGCCTCCTGGTGATCTCCATTTTGTGAAACTCACAGAGTTGCTTTCTGGCGGTTTCCTTCTCCTTTTCGAACCAGGCTTCTTTATCATTGAAGATGGCCAGCAATGCCTCCAGGTCCCCCTGCAGGGTGTGGGGGGCCCCCGCCACCTGCGCCACCCCCATCTCCATCGACCCAATGTCCTCCACCGCGTGGGAGAAACGCTCAAAGTTGGCGTAGGTGTTGTTCTGGCACATGTTGGAGTGGGATTCCAGGGTGTACTCCTTCAGGCGCTTGGTCTTGAGCTGCTCAGCTTCCAGGACGGCGATGTCTGGCGGGCGGCCACCGGTCTTCTGACACAAGGATGGAGGAACACTGAGTCAGAGGCTGCAGAAGTGGCTCTGTAGGGTTAGTGTTTGTGACCCTACAGCAGAAGCCATGGCAGGGGTAAGAGCATCCACAGCACATTACCGCTGTGTTAGATGCTTCCTGGTGTCATGCTGGTGTCCACACGTTGCACATCAAAAGCAACAATCGCATGCATGGATGCAAACAATAAATATCACCACTGGAGCTTGTCATCAAGATAACAGTTAGTGATGTTTAGCCACTAACTGTGGCAACGTGTCGGGGTAACCGCTTGTCATCTTTAGATATCTAGTCGTCATTTCCTTCTAAAATAAAGTCTGACACTTCTCCGTCTGCCATACCCTTTCTCTGTGTTGCATAGGAAACTGTATTGTATTTATTTTTGCAGAGCTAGTGGAGGAGTTCAAGTACCTAGGAGTCTTGTTCACGAGTGGGGGAAGAGTGGATCGTGAGATCGACAGGCGGATCGGTGCGGCGTCTTCAGTAATGCGGACGTTGTACCGATCCGTTGTGGTGAAGAAGGAGCTGAGCCGGAAGGCAAAGCTCTCAATTTACCGGTCGATCTACGTTCCCATCCTCACCTATGGTCATGAGCTTTGGGTCATGACCGAAAGGATAAGATCACGGGTACAAGCGGCCGAAATGAGTTTCCAGGGCTCTCCCTCAGAGATAGGGTGAGAAGCTCTGCCATCCGGGAGGAACTCAAAGTAAAGCCGCTGCTCCTCCACATGGAGAGGAGCCAGATGAGGTGGTTCGGGCATCTGGTCAGGATGCCACCCGAACTCCTCCCTAGGGAGGTGTTTAGGGCACGTCCAACCGGTAGGAGGCCACGGGGAAGACCCAGGACATGTTGGGAAGACTATGTCTCCCGGCTGGCCTGGGAACGCCTCGGGATCCCCCGGGAAGAGCTGGACGAAGTGGCTGGGGAAAGGGAAGTCTGGGTTTCCCTGCTTAGGCTGTTGCCCCCGCGACCCGACCTCGGATAAGCGGAAGATGATGGATGGATGGATAGATTAAAGGGAGCTGGGGCTATAATGTATAGAGCCAGTACTAATTTTTGCTAAAGGGGCTCCTGTGATGCTGACAATTTTGGAACGTATTTCATAGTTCTGAACCCAAAAATGATGTCTACAGGTAAAATGACAGCCAAAATGGAGACAGTAGGTAGGTTTGTTTTCAAGTGAGTTTCAGCACATTTTGGAACGCCCACTTTTAACTCTAAAATGTGGGCGGGCCTGCATCAGAGACGCATCCTCGCTCATCCATGCAGACTGGACACTGGCCGAAAGTTAGTGGGCAGGCGAGGGTAAAGTCGGCTCTCTTGGTTACTTTGTTGGGTCTGCTCCTGTCTGTGGTTATGCTCCCCCCACCCCAGCAGATGATGGCGTGCAACACCGCAGAGGCCACCACAGTGTATATGTTTGGTTGTTGTTGTTATTTTACTTTTGTAGACGGCTGGTTGCATCAGTTCTGTTTTTTTAATTTTTTTAATGTCCTTTGTGCTTTGATGTTTCCCTCTTACACACATGCTTATGTGTGCTATTGCTATGAGTTTTTTCCCTTGGCCCCAGCCCCCCCTTGGACCCTCTCTCCAGGGTCCCAGGATTACACTTAATATTGTTTTTCTCTTTTGTCTGCTCTTGAATGAGATTGTGTTGAAAATCGTAATTTCCCCACCGGGGTTAATAAAGTTTTCCTGATTCTGATGAGCTTGCTGACGTCACTTACAGAAGAGTGGAGGCAATTTCATATTACGTAGTATGTGTTTTGGTAGCATCTTCATCCCGAATCATGACATTTTCATACTGCATTCGAAGGAATGATCATATATGTCTGCAAGATGCATTGTTGCAGGTTGTAGCAATACAACTAAAGAAGGGGGTCAGCCTGCATACAATTCCCTTTGATAGAAATATGAGGAAAGTATGGACCTCTCCATTCAAATTGACCCGTGCAAAATGGGAAAAAATAAGCGAGAAGAGAGTAATTTGCAACAATCATTTTAGTAATTTCAAGAAGAAAGGTTTTGGATGGGGTTTAATAGACTCGAGCCAAATGCAATTCTGAAAATCAGGAGCACCATTGAGGTGAGAAAGACTAAACCAGAACCTGTGGGAAACTGAAAAGGAAGAGCAGACCTGGTGCTCAAAGATGGAATTTGCATCCTCTTCTACTGATGTTTTCCTCAAGAGGGCTGAGGGAGCATGAGGAAACACTAGGGCCTGACAATAAACTAATATCAATGTATATCGCGATAGACATTAAAGTTAAAGTCCCACACTAGGTGTGGTGAAATGTGTCCTCTGCATTTGGCCCATCCCCATGTTCACCCCCTGGGAGGTGAGGGGAGCAGTGAGCAGCAGCACGCTCCACGCTCGGGAATCATTTGGGGATTCAACCCCATATTCCAACCCTTGATGCTGAGTGCCAAGCAGGGAGGGGTCCCATTTTTATAGTCTTTGGTCTTGAACTCACAACCTTCCAGTCTCAGGGAGGACACTCCAACCACAAGGCCACTGAGCTGCATGTAATCTAAGAAACCGGAAGTTAAGAAGCAAGGTTGGTTGCATGAACAAAGGTACTCGCTACCTGGTAACCAACCAGCACAGGAATTGATCACTGAACAGTGGGAGTGACATGCTAACAGCCAATCAGGTAACAGTAATAACAATCAAGTTCGGTTGCACCATCTTGTTGTCTCGCGGTTGATTCTTTGCATCGAATTAGAAAAGAAAGCAAAAATGAGTGCTGCAGAGAGTAACAAAATTGTCGATAAAACAGGAAAAGTCAACTCGACAGTATGGCAGTAAATGTTTTATAATGGACTTAAGTTCAACCAACGTGGTCGGTAGAATATGCAAGGTGCTTGTCCACACCAAGGCTGGTAATCACACACCACACCCCTGAGCAGAGCCCTAACTTCCCGGCACTAACCCTGCAGAAAATTAATCTTTTTAGGTTTCTCTAGGTTTACATTTCACACTTTGCACTATTTTTGTTACACTTTATAAAGCATTTTTTACGCATTCCTTATTTTTGCACCTCAATTTTAAGAGGTTATTGTTAAGTGTTCAATGTGATATGAAAATGATGTTTCCATTGATTGAGTGTTTTCCATGGTTGTGTTGACATTTCCTTTTATAGCTGAAGGGGTTATAATCAGAAGAAGGTAAATTGTTTAGAAAAAAATTACATTTAATGTATTTTTCTCCTGGTCAATCGGTCATAAAAAATACCACTGATTATTGATATCGACCGATACAAGACACCTATACGGTGATACAGTTTTAAGCCATATATCCCCGGCTTTAGGAAACACAGACTATGGTGTCAATGGAAGATGAGCTGGAAGAGCAGGGAAGTCCGGAAATGGTGATCTTTTATATTCATTTTTTTTGTTCATAATTTTAACCGTATCAGTTTTAAAGTAGTCATGGACCAGAGTGACAAAAACATGCAATTAAACGATCAAAATAATAGATTGGCATGCCTTTATCCACACGGTCTATGCAAGGAAACGAGCTCCAGTTCTGTAATGACATCACCTCAAAAGGGGACAGAATATCAAGTCTAGCTATGTTCCATATACTGTTAGTTATCTACCCATTACTCAAAAACTAATTGATATTATTATTTAGATTCGTTTTCAGGAGAAGAAAATACATAGAGAACTTCTTTGTGAAATGTTATACATCTGGAAGCTATGGGTCCTTTAAGATCTTTTAATGTCAATTTAAATGGTATTTATACTTATTTATTAATATTTAAATTCCTTTACATTGGAACAACTTTAACTGTGTGTTGTGCCAAACAGGTATTGGACAGACTATCTTTAATTTATTGCTTTTGGAAGATAAACCCACATTTTTTTTAACTAGAGTTATGCATGTTATCAAACATTATGCTCCGTATCATGCATAATTGCTCAGCAGGATGGGCGACACCGTGTCGAATAAAATCAAACAAATTTGGGGAAAACAGTGGACACATGCTGCACAAAATGTTTTATATATGACCGTAATTTCAGTGCGTATAAGCAGGTTAGGGCATATTGAATTTTTCACACACTCTAGGCATTCTCTCGATGAACTTCAAGACATAGTCAGTAAAGTGAATTATATTTATTTAGCGCTTTACAAAGTGAAACCCTATATCTAAGTTACATTTAAACCAGTGTGGGTGGCACTGGGAGCAGGTGGGTAAAGTGTCCTGCCCAAGGACACAACGGCAGTGACTAGGATGGCGGAAGCGGGGATCGAACCTGCAACCCTCAAGTTGCTGGCACGGCCGCTCTACCAACCGAGCTATGCTGCCCCTGAAAGGGCTTTCACTGCACGGGTGTGCTTGAAGCTCATCGAGAGAATGCCAAGAGTTTGCAAAGCAGTAATCGGAGCAAAGGATCGTTATTTTGAAGAAACTAGACTATAAAACATGTTTTCACCTTTTTTTTAAAGTACATAACTCCACAAGTGTTTATTAATAGTTTTGATGCCTTCAGGGACAATCTACAATGTAAATAGTCATAGAAATAAAGAAAACACATTGAATGAGGAGAAGGTGTGTCCAAACTTTTGGCCTGTACTATACATCCATCCATCCATCCATTTTTTACCGCTTGTTCCCTTTTCGGGTAAGCAGGGGGCGCTGGCGCCTATCTCAGCTACAATCGGGCGGAAGGCGGGGTACACCCTGGACAAGTCGCCACCTCATCGCAGGGCCAACACAGATAGACAGACAACATTCACACACTAGGGACCATTTAGTGTTGCCAATCAACCTATCCCCAGGTGCATGTCTTTGGAGGTGGGAGGGGCCTATCCCCAGGTGCATGTCTTTGGAGGTGGGAGGGGCCTATCCCCAGGTGCATGTCTTTGGAAGTGGGAGGAAGCCGGAGTACCCGGAGGGAACCCACGCATTCACGGGGAGAACATGCAAACTCCACACAGAAAGATCCCGAGCCTGGATTTCAACCCAGGACTGCAGGACCTTCGTATTGTGAGGCAGACGCACTAACCCCTCTGCCACTGTGAAGCCCATAAAAGACTAAATTAACAAACATTAAAAACACTAAGGGCTTCACGGTGGCAGAGGGGTTAGTGCGTCTGCCTCACAATACGAAGTTCCTGCAGTCCTGGGTTCAAATCCAGGCTCGGGATCTTTCTGTGTGGAGTTTGCATGTTCTCCCCGTGAATGCGTGGGTTCCCTCCGGGTACTCCGGCTTCCTCCCACTTCCAAAGACATGCACCTGGGGATAGGTTGATTGGCAACATTGGCTTTCGATACCGTCGATCATAATATTTTATTAGAACGTATCAAAACACGAATTGGTATGTCAGACTTAGCCCTGTCTTGGTTTAACTCTTATCTTACTGATAGGATGCAGTGTGTCTCCCATAACAATGTGACCTCGGACTACGTTAAGGTAACGTGTGGAGTTCCCCAGGGTTCGGTCCTTGGCCCTGCACTCTTCAGCATCTACATGCTGCCGCTAGGTGACATCATACGCAAATACGGTATTAGCTTTCACTGTTATGCTGATGACACCCAACTCTACATGCCCCTAAAGCTGACCAACACGCCGGATTGTAGTCAGTTGGAGGCGTGTCTTAATGAAATCAAACAATGGATGTCCGCTAACTTTTTGCAACTCAACGCCAAAAAAACGGAAATGCTGATTATCGGTCCTGCTAGACACCGAACTCTATTTAATAATACAACTCTAACATTTGACAACCAAACAATTAAACAAGGCGACACGGTAAAGAATCTGGGTATTATCTTCGACCCAACTCTCTCCTTTGAGGCACACATTAAAAGCGTTACTAAAACGGCCTTCTTTCATCTCCGTAATATCGCTAAAATTCGCTCCATTCTGTCCACTAAAGACGCTGAGATCATTATCCATGCGTTTGTTACGTCTCGCCTCGACTACTGTAACGTATTATTTTCGGGTCTCCCCATGTCTAGCATTAAAAGATTACAGTTGGTACAAAATGCGGCTGCTAGACTTTTGACAAGAACAAGAAAGTTTGATCACATTACGCCTGTACTGGCTCACCTGCACTGGCTTCCTGTGCACTTAAGATGTGACTTTAAGGTTTTACTACTTACGTATAAAATACTAAACGGTCTAGCTCCATCCTATCTTGCCGATTGTATTGTACCATATGTCCCGGCAAGAAATCTGCGTTCAAAGGACACCGGCTTGTTAGTGATTCCCAAAGCCCAAAAAAAGTCTGCGGGCTATAGAGCGTTTTCCGTTCGGGCTCCAGTACTCTGGAATGCCCTCCCGGTAACAGTTCGAGATGCCACCTCAGTAGAAGCATTTAAGTCTCACCTTAAAACTCATTTGTATACTCTAGCCTTTAAATAGACTCCCTTTTTAGACCAGTTGATCTGCCGTTTCTTTTCTTTTTCTTCTATGTCCCACTCTCCCTTGTGGAGGGGGTCCGGTCCGAGGGGGTCCGGTCCGATCCGGTGGCCATGTACTGCTTGCCTGTGTATCGGCTGGGGACATCTCTGCGATGCTGATCCGCCTCCGCTTGGGATGGTTTCCTGCTGGCTCTGCTGTGAACGGGACTCTCGCTGCTGTGTTGGCTCCGCTTTGGACTGGACTCTCGCGACTGTGTTGGATCCATTGTGGATTCAACTTTCACAGTATCATGTTAGACCCGCTCGACATCCATTGCTTTCCTCCTCTCTAAGGTCCTCATAGTCATCATTGTCACCGACGTCCCACTGGGTGTGAGTTTTCCTTGCCCTTATGTGGGCCTACCGAGGATGTCGTGGTGGTTTGTGCAGCCCTTTGAGACACTAGTGATTTAGGGCTATATAAGTAAACATTGATTGATTGATTGATTGAACACTAAATGGTCCCTAGTGTGTGAATGTGAGTGTGAATGTTGTCTGTCTATCTGTGTTGGCCCTGCGATGAGGTGGCGACTTGTCCAGGGTGTACCCCGCCTTCCGCCCGATTGTAGCTGAGATAGGCGCCAGTGCCCCCCGCGACCCCAAAAGGGAATAAGCGGTAGAAAATGGATGGATGGATGGATTAAAAACACTTCTCAATGTGATGCCTTGATTATTATTTTTTTCATTATTCAAACAATTAATTCAATTTAAGGAAATAATTTCAAACAGAATGCCAAGAAGAGCGCTTCCTTGGGAGCTCATTAGACTGTGTCGGCGAGTATAAAGGTCCCGTTCGGTCTGTGGTTATTAACAGATCAACACGCTCTCAAATGGTAAGATACAACTGCACTTCTTACAGTGTAAAAGCCACACACACACACACACACACACACACAAACGCACGCACACACAGTACCTTAATCCAAGGATGGTTGAGGGCTTCTTGTATGCTCATGCGTTTCCTAAAGTGAGAAAAATGCATCTGAGTAAACAGACAGTGATGCAAACCCCCTCAGGATCACATTGAGCTTAATACAAACAGTTTAGGTTTCAAATCCTGGAGGTGCAACACAATGGGAAACACATGTGAAAGGCAACAAGAACAAGATCCGTCGTTGTGCATTGTGACTTTTTGTGAGAGGGCCATTGTTGTTAACGTCGTACCTCGTGTCCTTCACCAGCAGCTGCCTGATGAAGCTCTTGGCCAGCTCGCTCGTGTTGCTGAAGAACTCCTCGTCGAACTCGTAGTTCATGGCGGAGATGTTGCCCAACGTCTCTTGCTTCGTGTCGCCGAGGAAAGGCGAAGCGCCGCTCAAGCTGAAAAAAAACAAAACACGTTGACTTGACTATTGTTTACGTATTTTGGAGTACATCTAAGTTTAGGAGTCAACTTACAGTATATATGTGATGACACCAATGCTCCTGTAAGAAGATTAAAGCATGTTTGTAGATACTGCGTACACACAGTGTCCACTATGATATACAACTCATATACTCATACCACATGTCTGCTTCCAACCCCAAGGTCTCATAGTTAACTATCTCTGGAGCTGGAAAATACACACACACACACACACACACAAACATCACAAACATGTTGTACTTCTCGGAACAGACATTCATGAATAATTACAAAAAAAAACAACAACTTACCAACAAACTCAGGGGTTCCAAAAATGTCTTTAAAATCTGATCCGTCTTCCATTTTATGTGCCAGTCCGAAATCGATGATTTTAATGCGGGGCGGATGAACATTTCTGTCCAGCAGCATTATGTTTTCAGGCTGAAGTCAACAAAGTCAACAATTATTTTCCAACTAATCCCCAGTTTTTTTTTAATACACATACTGTCATAAAATAATACAACAAAGTACCTTTTTGAAGGGGCCTTAAGTGTCAGCATTAGAAAAAACATTGCGATGTATGTTATTGTCATATTTGTGTAGTAATACATGTAAAGGTCGCACAGTATTTTCAACATTCTTGTAACTGAATTATATTACCTCTTAAGATAAAAATAATATATATATATATTAGGGCTGCGAATCTTTGGTTGTCCCACGATTTGATTCAATATCGATTCTTGGGGGTCACGATTCGACAATGTATCGATTTTTTCAATTCAACGCGGGTCTCGATTCAAAAACGATATTTTTCCGATTCAAAACGATTCTCTATTCATTCAATACATAGGATTTCAGCAGGGTCTACCCCAGTCTGCTGACATGCTAGCAGAGTAGTATATATTTTTTTAAAAGCTTTTATAATTGTAAAGGACAATGTTTTATCAACTGATTGCAGTAATGTAAATTTGTTTTAACTATTAAACAAACCAAAAATATGACTTATTTGATCTTTGTGAAAGATTGTCAAGCTTATGAGATGCGATGCAAATGCAAGCCACTGTGACACTGCTGCTCTTTTTTTTTTTTTTATAAATGTCTAATAATAAATGTCTAATGTAAATGAGGGGACTTTTAATCACTGCTATGCTGAAATTATAACTAATATTGATACTGTTGTGGATAATATTCATTTTTGTTTCACTACTTTTGGTTTGTTCTGTGTGGTGTTTGTGTCTCCTCTCAATTGCTCTGTTTGTTGCAGTTCTGAGTGTTGCTGGCTCAGGTTTGGTTTTGGAATTGGATTGCATTGTTATGGTATTGCTGTGTAGTGGTTTGTTGGATTGATTTAAAAAAATATCAATTTTATTAAAAATGAGAATCGCTTCTGAATCGCACAACGTATTCGAATCGATTTTTTCCCACAACCCTAATATATATATATGTGTGTGTGTGTGGGGGGGGGATCACAAGACTACTTCATCTCTACAGAACTGTTTCATGAGGGGTTGCCTCAATCGTCAGGAGATTTTAATGGAAGCATTCACATACCATGGTTTGTATAGGACACAGAGTGGGTGGGTACAGGCAGGTGTAGGGGCGTGGTGATTACTTCATGTGTTACCTAGAAGGTGTTCCCGTCTGTGATGGCACCTTCTAGGTAACACATGAAGTAATCACCACGCCCCTATATTCGGTTACCGATTAATCGGTGCATCCCTAATATATATATATATATATATATATATATATATATATAACATGGAGTAAATACATAATATTTTTGTAATTTAAAACATTACATTTACTGATCTATTTAATCAAAGTCACACCGAAAACAATATTTAAGAATCAATACATTAAATAAAATGCTAATCAAGTAATTTATGAGAAATGTTTGTTTATGTCAACTATTTGCCCTAAAATATGCAGTGAGACTGTACAGTGGGTTTTATTCGATTACTTGAACTAATTGATAGATGAGGCAATTACTAAAATAATCGATATCTGCCTGAAGCCCTAGGATTTTCACAAACAACATTTGATGAAATGATCAAAATGTTTATTTTTGTGAGTATATGTGAATTAAATGATATACGATATGAATTCCTGTCTGCAATGAGGTGGCGACTTGTCCAGGGTGTACCCCGTCTTCCGCCCGATTGTAGCTGGACAAGGCACCAGTGCCCCCCGCGATCACAAAGGGAATAAGCGGTAGAAAATGGATGGATGGATGGATGGATGAATTGCCACGGATCAGGTGATTATGTATTTTATTCAGTTCGAGATGCTACCTCAGTAGAAGCATTTAAATCTCACCTTAAAACTCATCTATATACTCTAGCCTTTAAATAGACCTCCTTTTTAGACCAGTTGATGTGCCGCTTCTTTTCTTTCTCCTATGTCCCCCCCTCCCTTGTGGAGGGGGTCCGGTTCGATAACCATGGATGAAGTACTGGCTGTCCAGAGTCGAGACCCAGGATGGACCGCTCGCCTGTATCGATTGGGGACATCTCTACGCTGCTGATCCGCCTCCGCTTGAGATGGTTTCCTGTGGACGGGACTCTCGCTGCTGTCTTGGATCCGCTTTGAACTGAACTCTCGCGGCTGTGTTGGAGCCACTATGGATTGAACTTTCACAGTATCATGTTAGACCCGCTCGACATCCATTGCTTTCGGTCCCCTAGAGGGTGGGGGTTGCCCACATCTGAGGTCCTCTCCAAGGTTTCTCATAGTCAGCATTGTCACTGGCGTCCCACTGGATGTGAATTCTCCCTGCCCACTGGGTGTGAGTTTTCCTTGCCCTTTTGTGGGTTCTTCCGAGGATGTTGTAGTCGTAATGATTTGTGCAGTCCTTTGAGGCATTTGTGATTTGGGGCTATATAAATAAACATTGATTGATTGATTGATTGATTGATAAATAGGAATCCGATGATCTTAGTTAGCAATGGGGCATGTCTTTATACGCTTTTGCTCCTTTTCGGGAACACATGTTTCTTTGTTTTCTTTTATTATCACTGTTGTTTTTTGCATAGATGGGTTGTTGTTTTGGAAATAAGTTGGTGAATTATTATTATTTAAAACATTTGTCAGTGTCTGTTTGTTGCATTTTAAAATACCGATAAATCATCAAAATAATCATGACTTTCATCATTATTTATCAAATATATTGTATTTTAGTTGTCAATTTTTGTCATATTATTTGTTCATTGCTTTGCTGACTATGCAGGATCTTAATCACAAAATATGTTTCTTTAAAAAAGGGAGTAAAATGAATACTACGCACCAAAAAACAATCAATAAGATTGCATTTCAGTTCAAATCTCTTGCTAAACAACAGCAAGTGCAGGGCCAGAGCTGCAGACTGACAGGACTTTGACTGTGAGAGTGCAGCGTGGGCGACATTGCTCCACGAAAGGGATGAGATAACCTTGTGGTGTTTGTAGCTGAGAGCTTGGACCTCAGAAAACAGGAAGGAAGTGTGGTTCACAATAGCCTCACAATTCTTACATCAGAAATATTTCACATTAGTTCCTAATACCGGTGGACATACAGCATTTTACCACGTATGTCAATGATTGTTATGTACCTTTAAGTCAAAATGTGCAATCCTTTTCGAGTGAAGGTACTGGACTCCATCCAGGATTTGTTTAATAAACTGAGCGGCCTCCTCTTCACAAAGCGACTCCTTGCGAGCCAGGAAATCGAACAGCTCTCCACCAGAAACGCTGTAACATACAAACACACACACACACACACACTGAGTAACTCATCCTGGAAGCTCTCAAACTTTATCAGTGTGTGTTCTCAAGATTAGGATGCGCTCAAATAGGATGCCAGGGATACTTCTAGCCACGGTGCGTGTTAGTTTTCAGTCAGCCCACCATTCCAACACACGATTCACTGCTCTGCCCGTCATTTTGTGGTGAAAAGCTCCACATACAAAGTGTTCTTTGAGCAGCTGGCAGTCACATTGAAAACATGATTGACTGAATGACGCACTGGGTGAGGTCACGCTGTTAAGACAAAAGCCGTCAGACGCTTCATTCTTGCTTTGATTAACTAGAGTTTTCAGTCTCAGGAAGCGACTGGACCTGGACAGGGTCCCACTTTACTGAGGGCTCTATTCCAAATCAGTATTATCGATTCTGGCAGAGATAGGAGGGCAAACAGCAAGCAAGGACAGAGGAACTCGCTGACGGAGCTGACATGACATCCATCCATCATCTTCCGCTTATCCGAGGTCGGGTCGCGGGGGCAACAGCCTAAGCAGGGAAGCCCAGACTTCCCTCTCCCCAGCCACTTCGTCTAGCTCTTCCCGGGGGATCCCGAGGCGTTCCCAGGCCAGCCGGGAGACATAGTCTTCCCAACGTGTCCTGGGTCTTCCCCGTGGCCTCCTACCGGTTGGACGTGCCCTAAACACCTCCCTAGGGAGGCGTTTGGGTGGCATCCTGACCAGATGCCCGAACCACCTCATCTGGCTCCTCTCCATGTGGAGGAGCAGCGGCTTTACTTTGAGTTCCTCCCGGATGGCAGAGCTTCTCACCCTATCTCTAAGGGAGAGCCCCGCCACACAATGGAGGAAACTCATTTTGGCCGCTTGTACCCGTGATCTTATCCTTTCGGTCATGACCTAAAGCTCATGACCATAGGTGAGGATGGGAACGTAGATCGACCGGTAAATTGAGAGCTTTGCCTTCCGGCTCAGCTCCTTCTTCACCACAACGGATCGGTACAACGTCCGCATTACTGAAGACGCCGCACCGATCCGCCTGTCGATCTCACGATCCACTCTTCCCTCACTCGTGAACAAGACTCCTAGGTACTTGAACTCCTCCACTTGGGGCAGGGTCTCCTCTCCAACCCGGAGATGGCACTCCACCCTTTTCCGGGCGTGACATTTAGGGCTGAAACTGTCAAAGTACAGAACCCAAAATCAGTGAAATTGGCCATTGTGTAATTCGTAAATAAAAACAAAATACAATGATTTACTCATCTTTTTCAACTTATATTCAACTGAATAGACTTCAAAGACAAGATATTTAATGTTTGAACTGAGAAACTTCTTTTTTTGTGTGCAAATAATCATTAACTTTCAATTTAATGGCAGCAACACAGGGGCATTTTTACCTCTGTGTTACATGGCCTTTGCTTTTAACAACTCTCAGTAAACATTTGAGAACTGAGGAGACCAATTTTTGAAGCTTTTTAGGTGGGATTCTTTCCCATTCTTGCTTGATGTACAGCTTAAGTTGTTCAACAGTCCGGGGTCTCCGTTGTGTTATTTTAGGCATATTGCGCCATACATGGGAGACAGGTCTGGACTACAAGCAGGCCAGTCTGGTACCCGCCCTCTTGTAGTATGAAGCCATGCTGTTGTAACCCGTGGCTTGGCATTGTCTGGCTGAAATAAGAAGGGGCGTCCATAATAACGTAGCTTGAATGGTAACATATGTTGCTCCAAAACCTGTATGTATTAATGGTGCCTTCACAGACGTGTAAGTTACCCATGCCTTGGGCACTAATACACCCCCATACCATCACAGATGCTGCCTTTGGAACTGTGCGCCTATAACAATCCGGATGGCTCTTTTCCTCTTTGTTCCGGAGGACACGATGTCCACAGTTTCCAAAAACGATTTGAAATGTGGATTTGTCAGACCACAAAACCCTTTTCCACTTTGCATTAGTTCATCTTAGATGAGCTCGGGCTCAGCGTTGCTGGCTGTTTTTGATAAATGGCTTTCGCTTTGCAATGTAGCGTTTTAACGTGAACCTACAGATGTAGTGACAAACTGTAGTTACTGACAGTGGTTTTCTGAAGTGTTCCTCAGCCCATGTGGTGATATCCTTTACACACTGATGCCGATTTTTTTTTTTTTTCCATGCAGTCCCGCCTAAGGGATCGCAGGTCCGTAATGTCATCGCTTACTTGCAGTGATTTCTCCAGATTCTCTAAACCTTTCGATGATATTACGGACCGTAGATGGTGAACTCCCTAATTTCCTTGCAATAGACCGTTGAGAAATGTTATTCTTAAACTGTTGGACAATTTGCTCATGCATTTGTTCACAAAGTGGTGACCCTCACCCCATCCTTGTTTGTAAATGACTGAGCATTTCATGGAAGCTGCTTTTATACCCAATCATGGCACCCACCTGTTCACAATTAGCCTGTTCACCTTTGGGATGTTCCAAATAAGTGTTTGATGTGCATTCCTCAACTTTCTGTCTTTCTTGCCACTTATTCCAGCTTTTTTGAAACATTTTGCAGGCATCAAATTCCAAATGAGCTAATATTTACAAAAAATGGCAAAGTTTTCCAGTTCGAAAAATAAGTATCTTTTCTTTGCAGTCTATTCAATTGAATATAGATTGAAAAGTATTTGCAAATCATTGTATTCTGTTTTTATTTACGATTAACACAACATGACAACTTCGCTGGTTTTGGGTTTTGTAATATTTCTAAAACATTATGTAGTTATTTGGCCTAAATGTAGCATTTTCAAGCAGAGAAATGGCTAAATTAACCAAACATATCAAAACTACAGTAGTATTTGCCACTAGAGGAGATCAAACCAGTTAGATCATGCTGTTCAGCATCGAGGCCACTGATTGGCTCAGCCTTGGGCAGCATTACTATATCAAATTTATAGAATGTAAAGGTGACTAAAAGGTGATGTTTCATGTTTAAAGGGCTCTCATAATGTGGAAAAAAAATATATAGAAGGTCGTAAACCTCTCAGTAGAAGCATTTAAGTCTCACCTTAAAACTCATCTGTATACTCTAGCCTTTAAATAGACCTCCTTTTTAGACCAGTTGATCTGCCGCTTCTTTTCTTTCTCCTATGTCCCCCCCTCCCTTGTGGAGGGGGTCCGGTTCGATAACCATGGATGAAGTACTGGCTGTCCAGAGTCGAGACCCAGGATGGACCGCTCGCCTGTATCGATTGGGGACATCTCTACGCTGCTGATCCGCCTCCGCTTGAGATGGTTTCCTGTGGACGGGACTCTCGCTGCTGTCTTGGATCCGCTTGAACTGAACTCTCGCGGCTGTGTTGGAGCCACTATGGATTGAACTTTCACAGTATCATGTTAGACCCGCTCGACATCCATTGCTTTCGGTCCCCTAGAGAGGGGGGGTTGCCCACATCTGAGGTCCTCTCCAAGGTTTCTCATAGTCAGCATTGTCACTGGCGTCCCACTGGATGTGAATTCTCCCTGCCCACTGGGTGTGAGGTTTCCTTGCCCTTTTGTGGGTTCTTCCGAGGATGTTGTAGTCGTAATGATTTGTGCAGTCCTTTGAGACATTTGTGATTTGGGGCTATATAAATAAACATTGATTGATTGACTGATTGATTGATAAATAGGAATCCGATGATCTTACTGGAGGGGGTCCGGTCCGATGACCATGGATGAAGTACTGGCTTTCCAGAGTCGAGACCCAGGATGGACCGCTCGTCGGGACCCAGGATGGACCGCTCGCCTGTGTATGGGTTGGGGACATCTCTAAGCTGCTGATCCGCCTCCGCTTGAGATGGTTTCCTGTGGACGGGACTCTCGCTGCTGTCTTGGATCCGCTTGAACTGAACTCTCGCGGCTGTGTTGGAGCCACTATGGATTGAACTTTCACAGTATCATGTTAGACCCGCTCGACATCCATTGCTTTCGGTCCCCTAGAGGGGGGGGGGGGGGGGTTGCCCACATCTGAAGTCCTCTCCAAGGTTTCTCATAGTCAGCATTGTCACTGGCGTCCCACTGGATGTGAATTCTCCCTGCCCACTGGGTGTGAGTTTTCCTTGCCCTTTTGTGGGTGCTTCCGAGGATGTTGTAGTCGTAATGATTCGTGCAGTCCTTTGAGACATTTGTGATTTGGGGCTATATAAATAAACATTGATTGATTGATTGATAAACAGTTTTTTTATGTTCTAGTTATGAAAATATTTGATTTTTTTTTTTTCATGATTTCTACTTTGCGTACATTCATTTATTGTGGTCATCTCTGGAACCAATCAACAGCGATAAACAAGTGACGACTGTATTTTTATATATTATTGTCATGTGAATAATAACACCAATGTGTGACATGCAGATCAATAGGAAAGTGTGCAGGTGTGCCTAATGTTGTGGCCGAGTGAATATGTAAACTGTTTATGAAGTTTATTGTTGACCGTTTCCAAAAGAAAAATAGTGTGACAACTTCAAGATATACATTTTCCAAAAAATAAACTATGATGTTTTTTTAGAGAGGGCTGGGAGTGGTTTAATTTGTACGCCTCCATATCAGTGTTGCCAACTCCCCAGCACGGAAAGTAGCTATTGGCTGTCCTAAAAGTGGCTAGAAGTCGCTGGATGATGTCATCCCTTCATTGGCATAATTAATGGCAAAGGACGCTGTTGGAGAGATACAAAAGTGAGTTTGAAAAAATTATAATTATGATTAAAAGTGCAGATTAGTTAGTTTTTTTTAAATAAATTTTGTTCTGCATTGATTAACGTTAGAATATCAAATTTTATCAAAAGACTGGAGGGTTGTGATATTCACTAACGAACCAAATCTAATGACTGACACAGTAAAGAAACATTTGCATTTAAAATTCCAGTCGAAACTTCCGGGAGGGAACTCGGAAATTCCAACTTCTCGCTTCAAATGACACGTACGATAAAAGTCCAGACAACAAATGAGCATGTGTTTCTTTGTTTGTTGTGAAGCTTTAATATGGAACAGAGCGGTCAAGCGGACATGTATCTCTACCACATGTCAACCAGCAAGTTTTTGGGATGAGAAAATTGTGATATTAGGTCGGCTCTTACTTGAACGGAGTTTGCGTCCTCCTGCAGCTGCTGTCAAAAAGCCAGCTGTGACTTTCTTGGCTCCTCTATATTGCTTCCCTCAGAGACACTGGCGGTCACCGCAGCCCTCCGACTTTCAGGTATGACTTTATAACTAAAACACTAGTAACACGGTATAGCTCGGTTGGTAGAGTGGCCGTGCCAGCAACTTGAGGGTTGCAGGTTCGATTCCCGCTTCCGCCATCCTAGTCACTGCCGTTGTGTCCTTGGGCAAGACACTTTACCCACCTGCTCCCAGTGCCACCCACACTGGTTTAAATGTAACTTAGATATTGGGTTTCACTATGTAAAGCGCTTTGAGTCACTAGAGAAAAGCGCTATATAAATATAATTCACTTCACTTCACAATAAGCAGATAAGGGATTTTTCCGAATTATCCTAGGAAATGTGTCCAACAACATCTGAATCGCTCCCACTGCCGTCACCTTATTTTTCTTTTTTTTCCTAGTGATTCACTCTAACTTTCCTCATCCAGGAATCTTTCATCCTCGCTCAAATTAATGGGGAAATCGTCGCTTTCTCGGTCCGAATCGCTCTAGCTGCTGGTGGCTATGATTATAAACAATGTGAAGATGTGAGGAGCCCTACAACCCGTGACGTCACGCGCACATCGTCTGCTACTTCCGGTACAGGCAAGGCTTTTTTTTATCAACGACCAAAAGTTCCAAAAGTATCGTCGATGTTCTTTACTAAATCCTTTCAGCAAAAATATGGCAATATCGCGAAATGATCAAGTATGAAAACATAGAATGGACCTGCTATCCCCGTTTAAATGAGAAAATCTAATTTCAGTAGGCCTTTAATGAACATCTATCCATCCATCCATTTTCTACCACTGGTCATTCTCGCAGGGGTGCTGGTGCCTATCCGAGCTGCATTCAGGTGAGAGGCAGCTGGGCACACCCTGGACAAGTCAGCGCCTCATTGCAGGGCCAACACAGATAGACAGACTACTCACATTCACACACTAGAGCCCATTTGATTGTCACCAATCAACCTATCTCCCGGTGCAGGTCTTCCAAGGTGGGAGGAATATTAAATGTAAATGTGCCAAATTGTAGCCAAAGGCTAATTTTCATCTGCAGGTTGATGTTAACCCGCGACCCGACCTCGGATAAGCGGAAGAAGATGGATGGATGGATGACTCGGGGGCCACATTGAGAGAAAAAATGTGTCTGGGGGGCTAAGGTGTATGTGTGTATAAATTATGTATATACATTTGGCTGTAAAAACCTGCTATACAGTATGTGTGTCTGGGGCCCTTTTTTTCAGGAACACTAAGACCAAAAGTCACAATGTCCGAAGCCCTGTGATTAGGACTCTGGACGACTTGTCGTAATGACAGATCACCTCAAAAAAACGGAATGGAATTTTACAGTTTTTTAATGAATGGGGTTACCCAAAAATGTACATTAAAATACAGAAAGTGAGTAACTTTTGCTACTAGTAATTATTATAGTTAGGGTCCTTGGCCCATGGCAAAGGACTCCTGTGGAGTCCTTTGCCATGGGCCAAGGACCCTATTGAAACTGCTGTGTTTTATTATTATTCCGCACCTACGCGCTGTAATTTGACCCCCTTAACATGCTTCAAAACTCACCAAATTTGACACACACGTCGGTATAGCAAACTTTCCCAACATATTAAGCAACCAATCCCCCGAAATTAAAATTGCGCTCTAGCGCCCCCTAGGAAAAAATGACAGACAAAACTGCATGTAACTTCTGTTAGGAATGTCATAGCGACATGAAACAAAAACTCCTATGCAGGTCTGACTTAGACCCAATTTTCATACACTCACTTCTTTCAGCAAAAATCTACAGGAAGTTGGCAAAAACCCCTTCAAAATAAAAATTTCGCAAAAAATGCAATTTTTGCCTCTTTGCGCTGTAATTTGACCCCTTTAAAAGGCTTCAAAAGTCACCAAACGTGGCGCACACATAAGGACTGGCGAATATTGCGATCTAATGAAAAAACCAAACCCCAAAACTCAAAATTGCGCTCTAGCGCTATTTTTGAATAAAACACTTAAAAAACTGCTCCTAGGAAGAAAACACAGACAAAATAGCTTGTAACTTCCGGTAAGAATGTCGGAGAGACATGAAACCAAAACCTCTATGTAGGTCTCGCTTAGACCTACATTTCATAGATTGACAACCCCCAACAAATATCAACAGGAAGTTTGCAATCCCCCCTTCAAAAGAAAAAAATTGTAAAAACCGGTCACCTTTCTTCAAACATTATATCCTCTGAGTGCGTTTGTTGTTTTGGCTTCAAACTCGCACAGGAGAGAGATTGAACCCTTCTGATTAAAAGTATAGAACAGAGTTTTGATAAGTTCTCAGGTTTTGATTTTACGCGCCTTCAAAGAACCCCTGTGCAAAGTCTCCTAAAAAATGTCATTTTTGACTCTTGACTATTCTAAACTCACCAAACTTGACACACACATCAGGTCTGGCAAAAATTGCGATCTGATGAAAAAACCTAACCTCAAAACTCAAAATTGCGCTCTACCGCCTCCATAGGAATACAACACGGACAAACTGCTCCTAGGAAGAAAACACAGACAAAACTGCTTGTAACTTCCGGTAGGAATGTCAGACAGATAAGAAACAAAAAACACTATGTAGGTCTCACTTAGACCTACATTTTAATAACTAACATACTTTAGCAAAAATCAACAGGAAGTTTGATATTTTCACTTCAATACAACAACTGCATTACTTTCACAATGCATTAGATTCTCAAAATAGTGGCTCCAAGGCGTCTTCTAACACTTATTCGGCCGTGGGTCTCGGGGGCAGCAGCCAAAGGCGGACCCGACCAACGCTGCTGGCAGCTTTAATTTGTTTTATTTCTCTAAAAACAGAATAATTTAAGTTCATAAAAGGGAATTTAAATCAAAATGTATAAAAGTTCATAAGAAGGCTTTATTTAAGTTACTATGGTTAAAAATGTAATTTCATGCCTTTTTGTTGGGTTTGTGGGCATGCGTTTGTTTTGAAGTGTCTCGATTGGTCTGTGAACGGATTTAAGGAAGCTGCTTCCGGGTATGAGTGAACATCTGTTTGATGCAATGAGAATGGATAAAGGACTATAAAGTATCACAAGGTCTTTCAGCGTTTGGGCTATAACAGCCAGAAGATCACAATTTCCTCCTAAAAGAAGCATGCAGGCCAACGAGGTATTTGTCATTTCTGTTTGTATTTTACTTCGGTAAAATGTTTGAGCCACATGCTGTGCATGTTATTTTCACGTTTGTGACATGCTTTATTTTATTAACAGTTTTCACGGTGAATTGAAGGGAAAGGAAGCCTTCAATAAATCAGTCAAAGAAAGCCATTGTGTCAGTGCTATGTTGGAGGGAGTTACAAAGTGAGATTCACAATATTAACTATGAACAATAAAACACTGAAAATTAACAACATATGAACGTCGCTTTTCTTTTACTTCTCAGACCAGCTCCTGATAGACATATTTTACAATCAAGCAAAACACAACAAAAATGTAACAAACAGCAAAACATGAATGCAAAGTGTAATAAACACCTACAATAAGATACATGATCACTTTTATGCAGAACTTTGTTTTAAAATCTGCTTCCGCATCTGTTCCTGACACAGGCGTTTCGGGCTGGCTGCTCTGAAAACAAACCCCGCCCACTCTGTTTTGTTCCTGGCCAAAGCTGCTGTGACGTAGATTACCGTAATAACTCCTATAACACCCAAAAGCACAAATTTCAACCATTGAAATACTTTCTATAGTTCAGGACTTACAGTCATTTTTAAAATAGCACTGCACATCATAACGGCGGCTACAGTTTTGATGTTAAAGGTCTAAAAAATTATGTAGAACGTCCGGTGGGCCGGATTGAGCATCTTACCGGGGCGCATGTGGCCCGCGGGCCATATTTTTCCCAGGCCTGGTATATATAAAAAAATCTAACCTGTCTCACAACAGTCTAAACCCGGCTTACACGCCCTATTAGTGAGAAGGTATATCGTAGTATTAATTGATAGTATATAGTTTAAATAAGGGGTGCCCACACTTTTTCTGCAGGCGAGCTACTTTTCAATTGACCAACTCGAGGGGATCTACCTCATTTATATATATCATTTATATTTATTTATTTATGAAAGAGACATTTTTGTAAACAAGTTAAATGTGTTTAATGATAATACAAGCATGTGTAACACATATAAATGTCTTTCTTTCACAAAGACAAGAATATAAGTTGGTGTATTACCTGATTCTGATGACTTGCATTGATTGGAATCAGACAGTAATGATGAGAACGCCCACATTTTCAAATGGAGGAGAAAAAAAAGTTGTCCTTTCTGTACAATACCACATGAAAGTGGTTGGATTTTGGCATCTAATTCATCCAGCTTCCATACACTTTACAAGAAAAACATTGGCGGCAAATTCCGTAGCTTGCTTGATTGACATTCACGGCACCCGAGGGTCTTGTGAGATGACGCTGGCTGCTGCCAGTTCATTATTATGAAAAAATGACAGAGAGGAAGGCGAGAAACACTTTTTATTTCAACAGACTTTCGCGCCGTCCCTTCCGTCAAAACTCTAAAGGCCGACTGCACATTTCCTATCTTCACAATAAAAGCCCTGCTTCATGCTGCCTGCGCTAACAAAATAAGAGTCTCGGAAAACTGGCGTGCACAAGTGATGTGCACGCCAGCTTTCTGAGGGATCGCTTGTGCACGCCAGTTTTCCGAGACTCTGTATTTAGTTAGCGCAGGCAGCATGAAGCAGGGCTTTTATTGTGAAGATAGGAAATGTGCAGTCGGCCTTTAGAGTTTTGACGGAAGGTACGGCGCGAGAGTCTGTTGAAATAAAAAGTGTTTCTCGCCTTCCTCTGGGTCATATTTTCATAATAATGATCTTGCAGCAGCCAGCGTCATCTCACAAGACCCTCCGGTACCGTGAATGTCATTTAAGTGACGTCTTGGTGAAGATTGATGATCACTCATTTTTAGGTCTATTTTTTTAAAAGCCTGGCTGGAGATCGACTGACACACCCCCCGCGGTCGACTGGTAGCTCGCCATCCACGTAATGGGCACCCCTGGTTTAAATCATCAATCTGCAAAAAACAATCTCATTGCAAATAAACAAGCCCAGGGCTCCCACTTATTCCGCGTTATGATGAGTTGTATTTTAATGCACTTATTTTTGCTCTATTTATCTGCCACCCGTGAAAATATACCAAACACTTTTGCAAAAAAGGTTTGGGACCCCCGATCTAAACCACAATGATATGTTTTAAATGTAGATTAAAATAATCATTGGTCCCCGAAAAGAACATATTGATATATTACTTGTTTTGAGATATTACACTTTTTTGAGTGAGACCGATTCGGGACCTGAGGGTAAAAGTGTACCTTCCTTTTATAGTAATAATAAATAGATGAGGCTATTCCTAAAGGAATTTCGTGTGAATGCTCCAATGCTGATATAATGTAGTATGAATGTAAGAATAGTTTGAATGTTGGAATGGTTTGAATGTTGAAGAATTTGGATTTCCATGAAAACTGGAATTTGGTTTGGAACTTGGGAAAGTGTTAGTTTGAATGTGGGGGGCTTCACGGTGGGAGAGGGGTTAGTGCATCTGCCTCACAATACGAAGCTCCTGCAGTCCTGGGTTCAATCCCAGGCTCGGGATCTTTCTGTGTGGAGTTTGCATGTTCTCCCCGTGAATGCGTGGGTTCCCTCCGGGTACTCCGGCTTCCTCCCACTTCCAAAGACATGCACCTGGGGATAGGCCCCTCCCACCTCCAAAGACATGCACCTGGGGATAGGTTGATTGGCAACACTAAATTGGCCCTAGTGTGTGAATGTGAGTGTGAATGTTGTCTGTCTATCTGTGTTGGCCCTGCGATGAGGTGGCGACTTGTCCAGGGTGTACCCCGCCTTCCGCCCGATTGTAGCTGAGATAGGCGCCAGCGCCCCCCGCGACCCCGAAAGGGAATAAGCGGTAGAAAATGGATGGATGGATAGTTTGAATGTCCAGGATAAGAGGAATCTGTCGATGTTGGAATGGATTGAATAGGTTGAAAAAAGGTCCCATTCATTTCAATTAAATTTTCATGGAAATTTGGGAATCTCGGGAAAAGAGGGATTTTTTTTTTTTAAATGCTAAAACTTTTGAATGTTCTGAATGAATTTGAATGGTTGGTGTTGGAATTTTTCAAATCGGTCGCGAAATGTTACAGCAGTACGATTTATTAATTGAGAAATGGTATTTTGGAATTCCTGAAATTTCTGGGAAACCAGGACTTTTTCAAGTTCAAAAACAACTTGGTTTTCCGCCCTGGTTAAGAGGAATGTTTGTACAGAGCTATGAAAAATTTGGAAGGAGAAGTCAACAGAAAAAAGGGTGGATAAATGGGAATTATTGGGATTGTTTTAACTTGGGTGATTGTTTGCATGTCCAGGATGAGTTGAATGTGTTGACGGTGGAATTGTTTGAATCGTTCGAAAATAGGGCTGGGCGATATATCGCGGGTTTGTCTCTGTGCGATATAGAAAATGACTATATCGTGATATTTGAGTATACGTTCTCACGCAGTTGCTTTTAGCTGCGGGCATTACACTACAGGCTCTTCCCACTTCTTCTTGTGTCTCCTTCTCACAGACAGCAAGCGCACAAACTTACACACATCACATACTGTCACCTCATACGCCCTCACAGAGCAGAGAGGTAACAGACTGCTTAACGTTAGCTGTGATGCTAGTGAAGCCGTGCGAGTGGTAATACGAGAGAACGAAGGTGCAAATGAAGAAATAATTCATTCCTTTGGCTTCAAGCGGGAAGATGTCGAACAGACAACTTTAATTTGTCAAGTGTGGGGCACAAGCGTTGCTACCAATAGTAGCATCACTGCTAATATGTAGCATCATTTGAAAAGTCACCTGCTAATAACTTTAATAAATACAGTTTTGGTCAATTAACTTAGTCGTGATTTCCTTCTCACCATGAAAGTTTAAAATGAACATATATTAATGCCGTCACACCTGGGTGAAGTCTTGTCTGGCTTCATGTTGTCTTGTATTTTCCTCTTTCATTTTGAAAGGTTACCTCTGCCCCCTCGTTTCAGGTCACTTGCCCTTCCTCCCGTTTCACTGGTCTGATGTCTCTCCTGATTGCCTGATTGTGCCCACCTGTGTCAACCCTCCCTCAAGTGTATAGATGTCTCGTCCTCCTCTTGTCTTGTGCCAGAGTATATCGTCTCGTCACGTACCTCCAGCCTTGTCCACAGTCTCAAACCAAGTTGCTAAGTATTGCCTTGCCTTATTTATTGATTTCTTTGTTTCCTCTGAGAGAGTGATTTTGTTTGCTAAGGTTTTTGGTCAACATTTTTGTGTGTTAAATTTCATATTGCTTAGCCTCTTGGAGCGCTTTACTTTGTAGTTATCTCAGCTTTTTAGACCATACCTTTTGTTTAAAGTTTCTTGTCTCCTCTGCATGAGTGATTTACTTTTTTAGCCAATCATGGATCGTTGTTTTTTTTGGTTATTAGATTCGTGTGTAATTTTGCTATTGCCTTTTTCCTCCCTATGGAGTGATTTTCCGTTTATTGCGTTCTGCCTATATGTCTTTTGTTGCTCTAATATACCAAAGATAAATTCTATAGCCGCTTTGTATTAATCACTCTGTTCAAAGAGATTTCAAAGAAAACTGTTAAATAAAGGCAGTGTCAATTGTCCTCATTCTCGCCAAGGCCTAACAAATGCAGTATGAACTAGAATGTTTGAATATAGACACATAGAATCATCATACTAGCTAGTATGTAGAAGTGTCTGGTTGTATCTGCTGCTTTAATGTCTTTAATGTCCTCTGTGTTCTTTGATGTTTGATGTTTCCCTCTTACACACATGGAAGAGGGATGTGTACCATGGCTATGAGTTGTTGTTTTTTCCCTTGGCCTCAGTTTGCACCTCCTCTCCAGGGCCCAGGCTAAGACCGATTTTTTTTATTTTGTTTTAATCTTCTATTCCCCCTCCTTGTTTACCTGTATCTCATCTTTTTTGTAAGGGGCGCTGGAAGCCGGCAGACCCGTCAGCGATCCTGTTCTGTCTCCCTGTAATGTTTTGTCTGATCTTGAATGGGATTGTGCTGAAAATTGTAATTTTCCTGAAGGAACTCTCCTGACGGAATAAATAAAGTACTATCTAATCTATCTATCTAATCTACTGCTGTGATTATATGTATCAAGTGTTCATTCAAGGCTAAGGCAAAACATTGAGATATTTAACCTGTATCACGATATGGCCTAAAAATATCGAGATGTTAAAAAAAGGCCATAGCGTCCAGCCCTAGTTGAAAAATATGGAAACGGTGGAAGTTTGAAAAATGGCCAATTAATTTAGAATGGAAAAAATGGGTTTCACAGTGGCAGAAGGGTTAGTGCGTCTGCCTCACAATACGAAAGTCCTGCAGTCCTGGGTTCAAATCCAGGATCGGGATCTGTCTGTGTGGAGTTTGCATGTTCTCCCTGTGAATGCGTGGGTTCCCTCCGGGTACTCCGGCTTCCTCCCACTTCCAAAGACATGCACCTGGGGATAGGTTGATTGGCAACACTAAATGGTCCCTAGTGTGTGAATGTGAGTGTGAATGTTGTCTGTCTATCTGTGTTGGCCCTGCGATGAGGTGGCGACTTGTCCAGGGTGTACCCTGCCTTCCGCCCGATTGTAGCTGAGATAGGCGCCAACGCCCCCCGCGACCCCGAAAGAGAATAAGCGGTAGAAAATGGATGGATGGATGGATGAAGAAAACCATGTGTGAATGCTTTGGAGCATTCACACAATAAGTCAACTACGAGTCACATTTCCTTCCAAAAGGAGCAACATCAGGACGTCTGATCAAACTTAACATCAGCCACCAGTAAGACCATTATATGGCATCTTTGCCAAATTAGGGCCATTTTCTATCTATAATCTCTTCTTTGATCTGGCTGCGGAACAAATCCAGCCAATCAACACTGAGAAGGAAATGAATATAACTCAGTTTTCTCACACATTCCCTTCTGTGATTCAGTTGAAATTGATTAAATGGCTATTGCCATGCATGATTATTAGGCTAAAATATTATTTAAAAATGCATTTTTTTTTATAGCGTTCATTATGCTGCTTTGTGGTTCTTTTGATGAGTGAAAGTGTGGTGTTTGGTGCAGGACTCACAGCTCCAGGATGAGCACCACGTCCGTGCGGTTCTCGTAGACGTCGTGAAGTGCTACAACGTTGGCGTGCTGGACCTGTTTCAGGATGTCCACCTCCCTCTCGATCGCCTCCCGCCTCACGCCGCGTCTGCTGCCGCGGCTTTGGCGCTTCTTAACGTACTTGGCGGCATATTCCAGGCCCGTGCTCTTCTCTGTGCAACGTTTAACCACTGCAAACTGACCACTGCAGACAGAACATCCCAAAAAAATGTTGTTTTTTTTGTAACACACATGTTTTTATCTGAATCACGTGATGATGAAACACTTAAGTGTCAACAGGATGTAGCGGACGGCGGACACAAACATCGAGGGGGAAGTTGTGGGTGAAATATTGCAGTATGATCCATCACTTCCTCTTTAAGAACAATAAGCAGCCTGCGAGGTCCAAGCTGCTGCTCTGCAAACTTCCTGCCGTTTATCAAATAATCCTGTTAAGTGTTTCACAATGGGGGATCATCTCTGAGTCATTGTTTTCTCACCGCATCATTTTACTCCTGCACACTTTTGAACCGTTTCATCGAAGGCAACTTGTTTTCATCTTAAACTTGACTCAGCGCCCGATCACTCTTGCTCGACACATTTCCATGCACCCAAACGCTTTTAGCCGATGTTTCCTTTTTTCTCTATGTATTTCATACAAACCCCGTTTCCATATGAATTGGGAAATTGTGTTAGATGTAAATATAAACGGAATACAATGATTTGCAAATCCTTTTCAACCCATATTCAATTGAATGCACTACAAAGACAACATATTTGATGTTCAAACTCATAAACTTGTTTTTTTTTTGCAAATAATAATCAACTTAGAATTTCATGGCTGCAACACGTGCCAAAGTAGTTGGGAAAGGGCATGTTCACCACTGTGTCGCGTTTTCTTTTTTATTCGTGAAATTTTTACTGGGGCACTGCAGATCAACAGTTGGGCACGTGCCCCAGTGAAATATGTCTGGCGACGCCCCTGGCATGGACAAAGCTTACTAGCATTAAAGCTACAGCAACGGGACGAGCAGCAGAAAATGGATGGATACACAAAATGACGTGATAGAAAATACTCTACCAACAGGCATAGCTCGGTTGGTAGAGTGGCCGTGCCAGCAACTTGAGGGTTGCAGGTTCGATTCCCACTTCCGCCATCCTAGTCACTGCCGTCGTGTCCTTGGGCAAGACACTTTACCCACCTGCTCCCAGTGCCACCCACACTGGTTTAAATGTAACTTAGATATTGGGTTTCACTATGTAAAGCGCTTTGAGTCACTAGAGAAAAGCGCTATATAAATATAGATCACTTCACTTCACTTTACTTTTAAACGGTCCAAACTCCAGAATCGTAGCTTGATTTTGGCCAACTTCCAATAACTATTGTGGGGTTTCTGAGACTTATTCAAAACTGTTGTAAAATAGCACAATAAGTGAATTTAACAAGTTGAGCTAAGTTTTATGCTGCGTTCAAAACTGCTGTGAAATTGTAAATTTCACACTTTGGGCAAATGGTAAAAGGCCTGTATTTATATAGCGCTTTATTACACCAAAGTAGTCTGGTCAAACTTGCACAACCATGATAAGTGTGTATTAACTTTTGTTAAAAATAGATCCTTTTTTAGTAGCCTTTAAAGAATACTAACATTTGCATTTGTATATTATTAAATTCAAGTATTCTTGGGGGCTGCCATTGTTTTCAAATGACATTTCTGTAATCGATAGTTTGTTGTCAATTTTAATGTTTTCGTTCCATTTGTCATCTGTATAATTAAAACAATGAAAAGATAAAATATGTATCTGGATCTATATCCTCATCTAATTCTGGACTATTGTGATCTTTGCTGATGAAGGTTTTCAGTTCCACACATTCCTGTCCATCAATCATTTGTGTTGCTCTCTGAATGTCTATAAGTGCAGATGTATTTGCACCTGAGTAAAGATCTTCTTGTTCGGTAATCCCTTGGAGCGTTGTAAATTTGTAGTCGAATGTCAATGTTTGATTTCCGTCAGATTCCATTATCGTTGTTGTAGTTGCTGGGAGTTCTAATATTTGTCCAAATCCTTGATGTCTTTGACAACTAGGACTCTTGCTTGTGGACCTCCATTCAGATGTATGTAGAGTTTGCAGTTGGCGCTCCGAGTTCCCTGAATTTACCCCCTTTTCCTCAACTCGCATTTAATGGCAAAACAAGCATGCAACTCGCCCTGTTTTTTGCTGCTATACTGAGAGACAGCAATAGCAGTGTAACTGTGACATGAAGTGCTTAGCTGTTATCGTAGTTATCTCTTGGGCTAAAATTAACTGGCTCTCCACCTGTCATCTCTTGACGGTTTCCGCGTAGAAAAAGATTGAGAAAGCATGAATGGAAAAGAGAGCTTCACGGTGGGAGAGGGGTTAGTGCTTCTGCCCCACAATACGAAGGTCCTGCAGTCCTGGGTTCAATCCCAGGCTCGGGATCTTTCTGTGTGGAGTTTGCATGTTCTCCCCGTGAATGCTTGGGTTCCCTCCGGGTACTCCGGCTTCCTCCCACCTCCAAAGACATGCACCTGGGGATAGGTTGATTGGCAACACTAAAAAATTGGCCCTAGTATGTAAATGTGAGTGTGAATGTTGTCTGTCTGTCTGTGTTGGCCCTGCGATGAGATGGCGACTTGTCCAGGGTGTACGCCGCCTTCCGCCCGATTGTAGCTGAGATAGGCGCCAGCGCCCCCCGCGACCCCAAAAAGGGAATAAGCGGGAGAAATGGATGGATGGAATGGAAAAGAAGAAATAAATAAGTCTACTGCCCCAATGAAATTGAGATATAAAAGGAAATTCTACTCCTGTATTCGTCTTTTTAGGTTTTTAGGTGACTCCAATGACCTCTGTCTTCACTGTTTTAGTGTGTGTGCCGCACCCTTTTTCTGCAATCATTTTCAGGCCATGTCTACACTAAGTCGTTTAACCCTTTTAAACCAGGGGTGCCCACACTTTTTCTGCAGGCGAGCTACTTTTCAATTGACCAACTCGAGGGGATCTACCTCATTTATATATATCATTTATATTTATTTATTTATGGAAGAGACATTTTTGTAAACAAGTTAAATGTGTTTAATGATAATACAAGCATGTGTAACACATATAGATGTCTTTCTTTCACGAAGACAAGAATATAAGTTGGTGTATTACCTGATTCTGATGACTTGCATTGATTGGAATCAGACGGTAATGATGATAACGCCCACATTTTCAAATGGAGGAGAAAAAAAGTTGTCCTTTCTGTACAATACCACATGAAAGTGGTTGGTTTTTGGCATCTAATTCATCCAGCTTCCATACACTTTACAAGAAAAACATTGGCGGCAAATTCCGTAGCTTGCTTGATTGACATTCACGGCACCCGAGGGTCTTGTGAGATGACGCTGGCTGCTGCCAGTTCATTATTATGAAAAAATGACAGAGAGGAAGGCGAGAAACACTTTTTATTTCAACAGACTTTCGCGCCGTCCCTTCCGTCAAAACTTTAAAGGCCGACTGCACATTTCCTATCTTCACAATAAAAGCCCTGCTTCATGCTGCCTGCGCTAACTAAATAAGAGTCTCGGAAAGCTGGCGTGCACAAGTGATGTGCACGCCAGCTTTCTGAGGGATCGCTTGTGCACGCCAGTTTTCCGAGACTCTGTATTTAGTTAGCGCAGGCAGCATGAAGCAGGGCTTTTATTGTGAAGATAGGAAATGTGCAGTCGGCCTTTAGAGTTTTGACGGAAGGTACGGCGCGAGAGTCTGTTGAAATAAAAAGTGTTTCTCGCCTTCCTCTCTGTAATTTTTTATAATAATGATCTTGCAGCAGCCAGCGTCATCTCACAAGACCCTCCGGTACCGTGAATGTCATTTAAGTGACGTCTTGGTGAAGATTGATGATCACTCATTTTTAGGTCTATTTTTTTTAAAAGCCTGGCTCGAGATCGACTGACACACCCCCCGCGGTCGACTGGTAGCTCGCGATCGACGTAATGGGCACCCCTGATTTAAACCATACTTGCCAACCCTCCCGAATTTTCCCGGAAACTGCAGAATTTCCGTGCCTCTCCCGAAAATCTCCAAGGACAAACTTTCTACCGAATTTCTCCCGATTTCCAGTCGGACCTGAGTGAGGACAGCCTGTCGTCACTTCCGCTTTTCATCCTTATAAACAGCGTGCCAGCCCAGTCACGTTATAACATCTACCGCTTTTGGAGCTCAGTGCGCAACTGCACACACAACAAGAAGGAGACTATTATATATGTCTCCGTTAACCATAGGTTTATCTATAACCCATAAAGTAGGCAGGCATGGAGCTATTTCTTAATGTGTGTTTATTCCAACCGGCACATTAATACACTGACACACAACATCCGGATTCCCATCATGCATTGCTTCAAAACTATGGCAAGTAGTGATGTCCAAAAACATAACATAGACGAAGCAGAAGAACGAACAGTAGACAGTCATGGCGACGACAAGTAAGAAGAAGAAGTACGCTTGCAAGTTCAAAAATGATTGGAAACAAGAATTACAGTTAATCCAGGACAAATCAAAGGGGAAGGGGGATGCTAGGGAAAGATGTAAGATTCCAGACTCTGGTGCATTTGATGAACGCACTTTTGTGCGTGCCACACAGCAATGCATCATCCGAAAGGGTTGTTCAGCATGGTTAGAAAGATTGTGACAGAGAATAGAACGAAGTTGGACAATTCAACCCTTAACTCACTCCTTTACTGCAAATTAAAATATCACAGATGCTGCCCATACCTCTGCTCCTTCATAGGCTGTGCTATTGGCTGCAAAGCATTGCACTTTCCAATACAACAATGAGTAAAGCAGTGTTATGTGTGTGTATATGTGTAAATAAATGAACACTGAAATTCAAGTATTTATTTTATTTATATATATATATATATATATATATATATATATATATATATTAGGGCTGGGCAACGATTACAAATTTTAATCGAAGTTAATCGCACTATTTCTCCGATTAATCGCGATTAACTGCATTGTATACGCAAAGCCCAATAATGAATTCAAAAGTAGTGTGTAGTGCACCTTTATTGGAATATTCTCCCACATGAACAAAAGCGCCAAAACATTTGTTGTGCAAACACAATTTAAATCAGTCCTTGTTAAACAGTAGCAATTAAATAGCATATTTTATGAAAATCAACTCAAAAAATGTAAATACAAACATTTAAGCTTATTGCCACTGCCAGGGTATTTAAGTTATCCTGTTTGTTATGGAAAATAAATATAATCTACATACAAATCTCTGAGCCACAATCATAACATCTGAACAGGCAATTTCTGAGGTAACAGCAGAAACATTTTTTTTTTATCAGGGTCTTATGTTTAAAAAACTTATATTATAGGTAGTGGGCTGTTTTAGGGAATTTTTGATCAAATTATCCGTAGTAGCAATATTAATAATGTTGTGTTTATTCTGCGTAGTGCACTTAAAATAATTATGACCATATCTAGGAATTGATATGATGGGAATTTTCCGATTGTTTGCTTGGTGCTTTGATAAACTGAAGGCATCATATACATGGTACTATATTGTGATGTTATGAGCCAGGGAATAAAAGAACTACCCTACCCAGCATGCAACAGGAGTGACGAGCATGCGCGGTAGCCCGGTATAGGTTGTGTCGCCATGACGGCATCTTGTATGTTGTGATATGCACGCTCTGAAAGCAAACGTTAAGAACTCAGCCAACACTCCTGGTCTGCATTATTCATAAATAGACAGACAACACATATACTCCGCTGCTTCACAGGCTGCTGGATGTAGCCAGCAAAGTATTCCCATGCTAGCTAGCCGGTCTAGCAAGCACGCCTCATTCAGTCCAAAACGGCCCGATCTATCCACATCCAGAATTGTCTGGCGGTCGTAAGTGATCCCGGAGTGACCACGCTGTAAGCCAGCCATGAAATCTGCAGAATTGTCCGGTATTTTTGCCAAATGTTCCATCTTTACCAAGAGCCCCTCGACGCTGAAGCCCGTCCGGGCGACGCCCTCTTGTTAAGAAATAGCGTTAACAAAATAAAAGCATGTAAACAACATACGCAAATGTGCAATATAATAATTGTCGGCGTTAATAGATTGATGAGTTAACTCGTAATTAACGCATTAATTTGCCCACCCCTAATATATATATATATATATATATATATATATATATATATATATATATATATATATATATATATATATATATGTAAGAAATACTTGAATTTCAGTGAATTCTAGCTATAACTATACTCTTCCCCCCTTAACCCCGCCCTTAAAACAGGGTCTAAATCACATGTGGGGGCAGATCAGCGAAGTCACGCTTGAGATCAACTAGACTGCTTATAAGTATTTCTGATTCGACGAGTAAAACCTTGGCTGTTAAAGCCTCCCTCCCTCATTGAGTTCAGTATCTGCTCGGGCCCTCTATGTGTGTTGGGATGAGATATTGACTGTGTTTTTCTTTAACTATTACATCAGTATTCTTGTGCGCAGACAAATAGTTTTTAGAGAGTAAGAAATACACGTTACTTTTGGCTGCCACTTCCAGCTTCTTTAGGGCAGCGGTCGTCGCTTCCTGGTGTGACATCACGTGTCAAAAAACATCCGGCCATGTCCTGACCTCCCACATCTTTTATTGCATAAAACTATTTGTCTGCACATAAGAATATTTTACTAGTTGTGTTGGGAGGATTTTTGTACATGGGGAACGTGATTGACGCTCTTTGAGACGCTCTGTGTAGCTTTTCTTTTTTAAAGGTAATAATAATTCCGCATGTTCACATATGGAAACTTTGTCAAGACTTTTACTTCCTCTATGTAGTCAAGTTTTATTTCTTCCAGCCAAGCACCTAATATACTGTGGTTTAGCCTTTTTGGAGGTGAAAAGGAGAACTTTGATTATTTACTTTAATGAAAGACTGTATTCCTTTCATAAGTACCTTTAATTAACTTTGGAATAGCCAAAAGTTTGGACACGCCTTCCGATTCAATGCATTTTCTTTATTTTCATGACTATTTACATTGTAGATTGTCACTGAAGGCATCACAACTATGAATGAACACAAGTGGAGTTATGTACTTAACAAAAAAAGGTGAAATAACTTAAAACATGTTTTATATTCTAGTTTCTTCAAAATACCCACCCTTTGCTTTATTTACTGTTTTGCACACTCTAGGTATTCTTTCGTTGAGCTTCAAGCACACCTGTGAAGTGAAAATCATTTCAGGTGACTACCTCTTGAAGCTCATAGAGAGAATGCCAAGAGTGAGCAAAAAGTAATAGGATCAAAAGGTGGCTATTTTGAAGAAACCAGAATATAAGACATGTTTTCAGTTGTTGTTAAGTACATAACTCCACATATGCTCATTCATAGTTTCGATGCCTTCAGTGACAATCTACAATGTAAATAGTCATGAAAATAAAGAAAACACATTGAATGAGAAGGTGTGTACAAACTTTTGGTCTGTACTGTATGTAATAGAGTACATATCCATGTGACAATACTGACACTTAGTGACCAGCAACTTTCCCTCTAAGCCAGGAGTGCCCACACTTTTTCTGCAGGCGAGCTACTTTTCAATTGACCAACTCGAGGGGATCTACCTCATTTATATATATCATTTATATTTATGTATTTATGAAAGAGACATTTTTGTAAACAAGTTAAATGTGTTTAATGATAATACAAGCATGTGTAACACATATAGATGTCTTTCTTTCACAAAGACAAGAATATAAGTTGGTGTATTACCTGATTCTGATGACTTGCATTGATTGGAATCAGACAGTAATGATGATAACGCCCACATTTTCAAATGGAGGAGAAAAAATGTTGTCCTTTCTGTACAATACCACATGAAAGTGGTTGGTTTTTGGTATCTAATTCATCCAGCTTCCATACACTTTACAAGAAAAACATTGGCGGCAAATTCCGTAGCTTGCTTGATTGACATTCACGGCACCCGAGGGTCTTGTGAGATGACGCTGGCTGCTGCCAGTTCATTATTATGAAAAAATGACAGAGAGAATGGCGAGAAACACTTTTTATTTCAACAGACTTTCACGCCGTCCCTTCCGTCAAAACTCTAAAGGCCGACTGCACATTTCCTATCTTCACAATAAAAGCCCTGCTTCAGGCTGCCTGCGCTAACTAAATACAGAGTCTGGGAAAACTGGCGTGCACAAGTGATGTGCACGCCAGCTTTCTGAGGGATCGCTTGTGCACGCCAGTTTTCCCAGACTCTGTATTTAGTTAGCGCAGGCAGCATGAAGCAGGGCTTTTATTGTGAAGATAGGAAATGTGCAGTCGGCCTTTAGAGTTTTGACGGAAGGTACGGCGCGAGAGTCTGTTGAAATAAAAAGTGTTTCTCGCCTTCCTCTGGGTCATATTTTCATAATAATGATCTTGCAGCAGCCAGCGTCATCTCACAAGACCCTCCGGTACCGTGAATGTCATTTAAGTGACGTCTTGGTGAAGATTGAGGATCACTCATTTTTGGGTCTATTTTTTTTAAAAGCCTGGCTGGAGATCGACTGACACACCCCCCGCGGTCGACGTAATGGGCACCCCTGCTCTAAGCCTTTAAGCCTGCGCAACTGCGAACTGTTCACTCGTCCTCTGCGCACAGCAAATCTATGCCGTGCGCAAAATAAAATCCCATCTGAACTCTAAATAAAAAATTTTTTTTTTTTAACTATTTGTTCTATAGGATTTTGCAATGCAACTCTGTGAGTGACAGGTGACAACAAGAGGCCTAAACAGATAAAACAATGTCAACAATTTTCAAATATTCTAAAGTCTGTCAAGACACTTTAAAGAGGACAGGAATTTGATCATTGTATTGAGCAAAGCTTTTTATAATTGTCCGTAACCACACCAAAAACATTATCCATCCATCCATTTTCTACCGCTTATTCCCTTCAGGGTTGCGGGGGGCGCTGGAGCCTATCTCAGCTACAATCAGGCGGAAGGCGGTGTACACCCTGGACAAGTCGGCAAAAAAACGTATAAACTGGTCATTTTCTGCCGTACAAACTAAGCCAAATCCAACTCTTTGTCATCGATCATATCAACAGCACCCGCTTTCTCTCTCTCACCTGCACCAAGACACACACTTTGCCACAAGACCACTCAAAAAGTCAGACAACCCCAACACCACACTAAGTGTAAATGCCAGGTCGGTACAATATGACTATCAATCTGATGTGTGCTTATTGAATTTCAATCATTATTTATGGACAATAATCATGAAATGCTGTTACTAGATTACAGAAATGTTAATAAAAAGATAAATAGAGAAATTTACAGGAATTTACACTTTATCTTTGATTGATTGATTGATACTTTTATTAGTAGATTGCACAGTTCAGTACATATTCCGTACAATTGACCACTAAATGGTAACACCCCAATAAGTTTTTCAACTTGTTTAAGTCGGGGTCCGCATTAATCAATTCATGGTACAAATATATACTATCAACATAATACAGTCATCACACAAGTTAATCATCATAGTATATACATTTAATTATTTACATTATTTACAATCATGGGGGTGGGATGAGGAGCTTTGTTTGATATCAGAACTTCAGTCATCAACAATTGCATCAACAGAGAAATGTGGACATTGAAACAGTGTAGGTCTTATTTAGTAGGATATGTACAGCCAGCAGAGAACATAGTGAGTTCAGATAGTATAAGAACAAGTATATACATTAGAAGTACATTTGATTATTTACATTAAGTTATTTACAATGCGGGGAGATGGGATGTGAATGGAGGAGGGTGTTAGTAAAGGGTTGAAGTTGTTGTTTTAGAGCGGTTTTGAAGGAATATAGATATGTACTTACTTTTACACCTGTTGGGAGTGCATTCCACATTGATGTGGCATAGAAAGAGATTGAGTTAAGACCTTTGTTAGATCGGAATCTGGGTTTAACGTGGTTTGTGGGGCTCCCCCTGGTGTTGTGGTTATGGCGGTCATTTACGTTAAGGAAGTAGTTTGACATGTACTTCGGTATCAAGGAGGTGTAGCGGATTTTATAGACTAGGCTCAGTGCAAGTTGTTTTACTCTGTCCTCCACCCTGAGCCAGCCCACTTTGGAGAAGTGGGTTGGAGTGAGGTGTGATCTGGGGTGGAGGTCTAAAAGTAACCGGACTAGCTTGTCCTGGGATGTTTGGAGTCTGGATTTGAGGGTTTTGGAGGTGCTGGGGTACCAGGAGGTGCAAGTGTAATGGAAAAAGGGTTGAATGAGAGTTCCCCGCTAGAATCTTTAAGGTGCTTTTGTTGACGAGCATACTTGCCAACCTTGAGACCTCCGATTTCGGGAGGTGTGGGGGCATGGTCGGGGGTGGGGCGGAGGCGTGGTTGGGGGCATGGTTGGGGCGGGGGCGTGGTTAAGAGGGGAGGAGTATATTTATATCTACAATTCACCAACTCGAGTATTTCATATATATTTCATATATATACATATATAAATGTATATATATATATATATATATATATATATATATATATATATATATATATATATATATATATATACACATATATATGAAATACTAGATATATAAATAAAATTAATTGTTGAATTTCAGACGGCATCTATCAAATACACAGTAATAAAAACACAGTTGTTCTACTAACTGTACTGTGCTTGCTGGTTACTAAAAAAACAACAATAACACTTACCTTTCACTATTTGAGTAACCTTTGTTCTGCCATTTATTTCTTCATTTTGCTCATCGACGGTGTAAAATATTGGGTTGGAGTCAATAACCAGGCTAGGTGATGGAGTTATGTCTCTTTACTGTGGGCTTCAGAACAGACTCCCTCACTAACCGTCAAGTGCCCAACACCACGTAAATCGTTGGGCAATCAAAAAGCAACCCCATAACGCTATAGCCAACATTCACCAGGAGATGGCAACAGACAACATAGAATCACTCTATTACAGACGGCATCGCCGTTCTTCTGCTTCCTCTCCTTGTGTGTGTAGTTTTTGTTCAAATCTGTAGATGTTGTAACGTGATTGGGCAGGCAAGCTGTTTATATAGCGGAAAGCAGACGTGAAAACAGGCTGTCCCCACTCAGGTCCGCAAGAAGCTGGAGGGGGCGTGGCCTCCAGGTCCAGCTGAATTTCGGGAGATTTTTGGGAGAAAATTTCTTCCGGGAGGTTTTCGGGAGAGGCACTGAATTTCGGGAGTCTCCCGGAAAATCCGGGAGGGTTGGGAAGTATGTTGACGAGAGAGGAGATTCTGTAGAGGAATCTCGTTCTTTGGTTGACCTTTTTGATTACCTTGGTTGCCATTTTATTGCTTACATAGTGCAACATGAGAATGTTTTAAGGGGAACTAAATATGATCTCTGAAAGGAGAACAACTACTTTCCAAAGTAGGACCTACCCGGGCATAAAATACTATTACATAGCTCAGGAAAAACAATATTCTTTTTTGGTATTTTCATTGTAAATGGGTCAAATATTACAAACTAATATTGGAGTAATATTAGAACATTTATTAGAAAATGATTGAATGAAAATGACTGCTGTCATTTGCTTATTATAATGAGACTTGTTATTAAGTCAGGTTTGGGACAGGAATGCTCAGGGAGTTTTTGCGTTTGCTGATACACATGTAAAATTAGACGGAATATCGGTGACCAGTCAGTATACACTACTACATATCCATCCATCCATCCATCCATCCATCCATCCATCTTCTTCCGCTTATCCGAAGTTGGGGCGCTTGGGCAACAGCCTAAGCAGGGAAACCCAGACTTCCCTCTCCCCAGCCACTTCGTCTAGCTCTTCCCGGGGGATCCCGAGGAGTTCCCAGGTCAGCCGGGAGACATAGTCTTCCCAACATGTCCTGGGTCTTCCCCGTGGCCTCCTACCGGTTGGACGTGCCCTAAACACCTCCCTAGGGAGGCGTTCGGGTGGCATCCTGACCAGATGCCCGAACCACCTCATCTGGCTCCTCTCCATGTGAAGGAGCAGCAGCTTTACTTTGAGCTCCTCCCGGATGGCAGAACTTCTCACCCTATCTCTAAGGGAGAGACCCAAACTCATTTGGGCCGCTTGTACCAGTGATCTTATCCTTTCGGTCTTGACCCAAAGCTCATGACCATAGGTGAGGATGGGAACGTAGATCGACCGGTAAATTGAGAGCTTTGCCTTCCGGCTCAGCTCCTTCTTCACCACAACGGATCAGTACAACGTCCGCATTACTGAAGACGCCGCACCGATCCGCCTGTCGATCTCACGATCCACTCTTCCCTCACTCGTGAACAAGACTCCTAGGTACTTGAACTCCTCCACTTGGGGCAGGGTCTCCTCCCCAACCCGGAGATGACATTCCAGCCTTTTCCGGGCGAGAACCATGGACTCGGACTTGGAGGTGCTGATTCTCATTCCGGTCGCTTCATACTCGGCTGCGAACCGATCCAGTGAGAGCTGAAGATCCCGGTCAGATGAAGCCATCAGGAATCTGCAAAAAGCAGAGACCTAATCCTGCGGTCACCAAACCGGAACCCCTCAACGCCTTGACTGCGCCTAGAAATTCTGTCCATAAAAGTTATGAACAGAATCGGTGACAAAGGACAGCATTGGCGGAGTCCAACCCTCACAGGAAATGTGTTCGACTTACTGCCGGCAATGCGGACCAAGCTCTGACACTGATCATACAGGGAGGGGACCGCCACAATAAGACAGTCCGATACCCCATACTCTCTGAGCACTCCCCACAGGACTTCCCGAGGGACACGGTCGAATGCCTTCTCCAAGTCCACAAAGCACATGTAGACTGGTTGGGCTAACTCCCATGCACCCTCAAGAACCCTGCCGAGAGTAAAGAGCTGGTCCACAGTTCCACGACCAGGACGAAAACCACACTGTTCCTCCTGAATCCGAGGTTCGACTATCCGGCGTAGCCTCCTCTCCAGTACACCTGAATAAACCTTACCGGGAAGGCTGAGGAGTGTGATCCCACGATAGTTGGAACACACCCTCCGGTCCCCCTTCTTAAAGACTACTACATATCATCATATGTTTATTTCCCCGAAAAATAACACCATAGATTTGATGGAACATCGACTATGGCCTGTTTGAAGGCCACAGACAAACAAAATATAAATTATGTTACATTATTTGTGGATTTGTATGAAACCTTCAGGATATGCCAAAAATAGGATAAGGACAAAGTGATTACGTTATGGAGGCGATCCGGTGTTCCGTCCAATTGAGCTACTTTGTCAAAATCAGCTCGCAGTTGCTGTTCACGTTGAAACAATGGTGATGAAAACTAAAATGTAGGCTACCATAATTTGCGTAAATGTGAGATTCTTCATACTGTAATTGTCTACATGCATTGTTTACTATCCAGTAGGGTTGTCCAGATACCAATATTTTAGTACCGGTACCGGTATTAAAATGTATTTCAATACTTTTTGGTACTTTTATAAATAAAGTGTAACACAACAAAATTGAATTATTGGCTTTGTTATTATTTTTTTAAATCTTACGGTACATTAAAAATATGTTTATTATTGCAATCGAAGAATAATTTTGTCCTTAAATATAATAGTGAACATTCTAGACAACCTGTCCTTTAGTAGTAAGTAAACAAACAAAGGCTCCTAATTGGTCTGCTGACGTACTCAGTAACATATTCGGTCATTTCTCATTCTATTTTGTCCAAATTACAGGACAAACTGTAAAAATGGATTATTAATCGAGTTGCTCATTTACTCTTATTATCTGGTTATTTTCCATTTCAACATGTTCTAGCTACACTTCTGTTAAAATGTATTAATCACTCATTCTTCTGTTGTTTGGATACTTTACATTAGTTCTGGATGATACCACACATTTAGTTATCGATCCGATACCAAGTAGTTACAGGATCATACAATGGTCATAATTTAAGTCTTCATGTGTCCGGGGTCATATTTCCTGAGTTTGTAAACATAATATAGATTTTGGAAAAATGTAAAAAGATTTAGTGATGCTAAAAAATATCGATGTAATAAAAGTAGTATCAACTAAATACGCTCCTGTACGTGGTATGTCAGGTGTAGATCCACCCATGGCGTGTGTTTACAAAATGTGACGCCGGTGAGCTAAGCTGTGTAGTGAAGCATGTTTAGCTATTCCTCGTCTGATACTTGTAAGAAACGTACTTTATTTGTTGCCATGGAGGCAAGGATTAGTGATTTAGAGGTAGCTAAAACAATGCAGACTGCAGATGGATGTTAGTTGCTAGCTAGCTAACCATGTTTTAAAGCACCTCTTCCTGTGGGTGTTTCAGTATATAACTTCACCTTTATCGTTAAGTTTGTAGGCCAAAATGCGTCCGTTCTCCCTTTTCTGTCTGCACACCGTGTCTGCTTGTATGTACTCCGTGATTGTGCGCTGCCGAACATGCTCCTCTGCTCGCAAAACCAGCAATGTCACAGCGTGACAACGCGGCGTCATGCCCGGGAGCCGGTACTTTTCAAACAGAGTATGGTACCGTTTTTAGTTCATTTGTACCAGTAGCGGTATAGCCTACAACCCCAATATTCAGTAATGTGCAATTAAATATTCCTCATTCTGCAAGTATTTACATGCCGACTGGTAAGAAAACACATTGGAAGAAATATTACTTATTTGTAGCACAAGTAACAAATGTTACAAGAGATAATGTCACATTACTAAAACGGCCTTCTTTCATCTCCGTAATATTGCTAAAATTCGCTCCATTTTGTCCACTAAAGACGCCGAGATCATTATCCATGCGTTTGTTACGTCTCGTCTCGATTACTGTAACGTATTATTTTTGGGTCTCCCCATGTCTAGCATTAAAAGATTACAGTTGGTACAAAATGCGGCTGCTAGACTTTTGACAAGAACAAGAAAGTTTGATCACATTACGCCTGTACTGTATATACCTTTATATACATATATACATACATATATACCTATACTGGCTCACCTGCACTGGCTTCCTGTGCACTTAAGATGTGACTTTAAGGTTTTACTACTTACGTATAAAATACTACACGGTCTAGCTCCAGCCTATCTTGCCGATTGTATTGTACCGTATGTCCCGGCAAGAAATCTGCGTTCAAAAGACTCCGGCTTATTAGTGATTCCTAGAGCTCAAAAAAAGTCTGCGGGCTATAGAGCGTTTTCCGTTCGGGCTCCAGTACTCTGGAATGCCCTCCCGGTAACAGTTCTAGATGCTACCTCAGTAGAAGCATTTAAGTCTCACCTTAAAACTCATCTGTATACTCTAGCCTTTAAATAGACCTCCTTTTTAGACCAGTTGATCTGCCGCTTCTTTTCTTTCTCCTATGTCCCCCCCTCCCTTGTGGAGTGGGTCCGGTCCGATAACCATGGATGAAGTACTGGCTGTCCAGAGTCGAGACCCAGGATGGACCGCTCGTCGGGACCCAGGATGGACCGCTCGCCTGTATCGGTTGGGGACATCTCTACGCTGCTGATCCGCTTGAGATGGTTTCCTGTGGACGGGACTCTCGCTGCTGTCTTGAAACCACTATGGATTGAACTTTCACAGTATCATGTTAGACCCGCTCGACATCCATTGCTTTCGGTCCCCTAGAGGGGGGGGGGTTGCCCACATCTGAGGTCCTCTCCAAGGTTTCTCATAGTCAGCATTGTCACTGGCGTCCCACTGGATGTGAATTCTCCCTGCCCACTGGGTGTGAGTTTTCCTTGCCCTTTTGTGGGTTCTTCCGAGGATGTTGTAGTCGTAATGATTTGTGCAGTCGTTTGAGACATTTGTGATTTGGGGCTATATAAATAAACATTGATTGATTGATTGATTGATTGATTTGGAACGCACATAGGCAGGGACTATGACTGGGCAGGATTGCAGGTAGGAGCTTGTTTTAATATAAAAATGATAAAAGAACAAAAACAAAAAGGAAAAGAAACAGCGTGCCTACGCACGGCAAGCTAATGCTAATAGTTAGCAAGCATTGAGTTCAAAGTCCAAGAGAAACGACATGCTAAGACGTGACTTAGCAAGGTAAATACAAAGCAGAATAACAAACGTGACTGTTGCTTACCGCAAACAACGTACCAAGACCCAACAAAGGGAGGAGGCAGGTTTAAATACAGAACCAAACAATTACCACAGGTGTGCTTAAAAGGCATGGCAGGTGGAACAAATGAAGAACCATGGTAACTGAACAAACAAAGGGATCGGAAAAGTCCAAAAATAATCAAAACACACAAAAGGACTCAAGAACTAAAACTATGTCAGATCCGGGAGGCGGATCGTGACAGATAAGTCTACAAAAAGTAGTTCAGTTGGGATTTTTTTAAGGGATCATTTACTATTGGGAGATAGAGCCTGGCAAAACTCTGAGCTTTCCGAGGGCTTTTCTAGTCTGTAATATCTTGACCTTCTATTGTGTCTAGAGTGGGAGACAAAGTATCAAATGTCCAAAGACACAAAAACAATATTTTAACACAATTATTTTTTTCTACCCAAGATTAAAAAGTGTTTTTTTTTTTTATTAATAATAAATGGCTTAAAAGTGGCACTCATACTAACGGTTACTTTTGATTATTCATCTTTAGAGCACTGCTGATCCCCACATGTTTGACTTAAATAAATAAATGATAAATGGGTTGTACTTGTATAGCGCTTTTCTACCTTCAAGGTACTCAAAGCGCTTTGACACTACTTCCACATTTACCCATTCACACACACATTCACACACTGATGGAGGGAGCTGCCATGCAAGGCGCCAACCAGCACCAATCAGGAGCAAGGGTGAAGTGTCTTGCTCAGGACACAACGGACGTGACGAGGTTGGTACTAGGTGGGAATTGAACCAGGGACGCTCGGGTTGCGCACAGCCACTCTCCCCACTGCGCCACGCCGTAAAACCAACATAACACGCCTTGCAAACATACAGTAGAGCCCTTGACTGAGTTAATACAAGCCAGTCGACAATATCAGGCTTGTTGAAGTGGAAACAATGAACAGATTCCAGGCAGACAACATTGGATAAAAAAAGAAGAGTGCTCAACAGACGGGGAAAAAAAAAAATCTTCTTCAAAAGTGTGGGGGAGCAAACTTGAACTTTTGTTAATCATGCTTTGCTCATTATCATTATTATTAGTAGTAGTATTTTAGGGCTGTCAAAAATAACAAATTAACTCATGAATAATTCTACCATAAATTGATTAACGTGGACCCCGACTTAAACAAGTTGAAAAACTTATTCGGGTGTTACCATTTAGTGGTCAATTGTACGGAATATGTACTGAACTGTGCAATCTACTAATAAAAGTTTCAATCAATCAGTCAATCAATCAATCAAAATGACCAAAATCATAATATTAATCATGTCTGTACGCATATTAAATCATCAATACCTGTCTGCATATAAACTGTTTACAGTTTATATGCAGACAATTATCTGGGCCGGTATATCGCTATATATACACATATATATATATATATATATATATATATATATATATATATATATATATATATATATATATATATATGTATAAAACATTTTAATCGAAGTTAATCGCACTATTTATTTGATTAATCGCGATTAACTGCATTGTATACGCAAAGCCCAATAATGAATTCAAAAGTAGTGTGTAGTGCACCTTTATTGGAATATTCTCCCACATGAACAAAAGCGCCAAAACATTTGTTGTGCAAACACAATTTAAATCAGTCCTTGTTAAACAGTAGCAGTTGAATAGCATATTTGATGAAAATCAACTCCAAAAATGTAAATACAAACATTTAAGCTTATTGCCACTGCCAGGGTATTTAAGTTATCCTGTTTGTTATGGAAAATAAATATAATCTACATACAAATCTCTGAGCCACAATCATAACATCTGAACAGGCAATTTCTGAGGTAACAGCAGAAACATTTTTTTTTATCAGGGATCTTATGTTTAAAAAAACCTATATTATAGGTAGTGGGCTGTTTTAGGGAATTCTTGATCAAATTATCCGTAGTAGCAATATTAATAATGTTGTGTTTATTCTGCGTAGTGCACTTAAAATAATTATGACCATATCTAGGAATTGATATGATCGGAATTTTCCAATTGTTTGCTTGGTGCTTTGATAAACTGAACGCATCATATACATGGTACTATATTGTGATGTTATGAGCCAGGGAAAAGGCGTTAACAAAATAAAAGCATGTAAACAACATACGCAAATGTGCGATAAAATAATTGTCGGCGTTAATAGATTGATGAGTTAACGCGTAATTAACGCATTCATTTGCCCACCCCTAATATATATATATATACATATATATATATATATATATACATATATATATTTATATAAATATGTGTAAACTGTTTTCAGGAACACTAATACAAAACCTCACAATAATGTCTGATTGAATGCTAAAAATGTTAGGACAGACAGGTATAAAAACAGAATGGCATTTTTTTTTTTTTTTACTGAATGAGACACCCAGTATATACCTGAAATTAAAGAAGGTGGGCTAATATTAACTATTAATGATAAAACACTGAATATTAACAACATATGAACATCACACCCCCTCTCCATCGACATATCTTACAATCATGCGAAACACAACAAAAATGCGACAAACACAGCGAATTATGAATGCAAAGGGTATATATCACTAAGCTTTAGAACTTTGTTGTAAAAATCTACCTTTCGCGTGTGTCCCTGACACCCGCATTACAGGCTGGCAGCTCTAGAAACACTCTGTGGAAACGCTCCCCACCCACACTTCTTGGTGCCTCGTCTGAGCTGCTGTGACTTAGATTACCATAGTAACTAATTAGATTACCATAGTAACTAATTAGATTACCAAAGTAAATAGTATATCCTGCAAAAGCGCAAATTCCGACCATTGAAATACTTTGTATAGTTCAATAATAATGGTCATTTGAAAACATCACTGCACATCATAATGGTGGCTACATTTTCCATCTTAACCTTCCTCTTGTGTTAGCTTTCTGTTACCATCTCTTATGTTAACGGGTCTGTTTTGACCCATGTTTTAAATCAGCTGTAAAATACACTAAAAACAATTATATATCATCCAATTTGTTTCTCATCTCTTGGTTACCTTGTTAGGCTTCCTTATCCTTGAAAATATTGGTTTTAATATTTTTGGTTTGGGCCATTGGGCCTTATTTTGTCAGTATACCCCTCGATTTCAATTTTTAAAAATGGTAAAACGAACCTCAAGAGAATCATATAAATAAAAAAAGGTTGTTGTGTTACCTAACTATTACTAAGGGGTATTAGAACACATCTCTTAAATAAATGTGTTTTGTTTATTTTTTCATTTTAAGAATTTTAACTATAGTAACATCTATGGTGTTACGGGTCAATTTCGACCCATATATATTTACTTCAAGAAAAAGGCTAAAAAGTATTTTTTTCAGCAACAGAAATCCAACATCAAACAAACAACCAATCAAGCAAATGAAACCAAGAGAAATAGATTACTAGTTCCAAAACTAATAAAAAAACAAAATCAGAGTGGCAAAAAGTGACACTTTTAGTGTCCGTCTTTTGTTTGTTTTTGTACAGGATAACAAGGTAAAATGAGAATCCACTGAAGCTCACATATTTGGGAGAGGAGCTGGCTGTCAGTGTGTTCAGTTTTCAATCAATCAATCAATCAATGTTTATTTATATAGCCCCAAATCACAAATGTCTCAAAGGACTGCACAAATCATTACGACTACAACATCCTCGGAAGAACCCACAAAAGGGCAAGGAAAACTCACACCCAGTGGGCAGGGAGAATTCACATCCAGTGGGACGCCAGTGACAATGCTGACTATGAGAAACCTTGGAGAGGACCTCAGATGTGGGCAACCCCCCCCCTCTAGGGGACCGAAAGCAATGGATGTCGAGCGGGTCTAACATGATACTG